>NC_084985.1:20216375-20516375 GCF_963691925.1 Scomber scombrus
CAGTTCTAAAATGGACTATAGTTGAGTTTGAGTCATGACCAGATCTCAAATAGACAGAATGGAAGGAGACCAACTCAATCACACTAAACAAGGCATAAGACACTATCTATCTACAAGTCATTTTGAATGACAAAATAATGCGGTGTGTTAAGAATAATAAGAGATGCAAGAGTTCTGAACTCTTAAACTGGAGGTTTTAAAATGTACATTTTTAGCCCATGTTCCGCTATTCACATTTACTTTTGTCCCCCAAAGTTTAGATGTCTTTTTTCTCTTGGTGTGTTTAAACTGTATATTTAATTTGGTGTTCAGCACCAAATTAAATATATGTAGCAGCTTCCTATTAGTGTTTAAGTACATTTCTTGGAATACACAATTCCTATTTAATTAAGTTAAAAGATGGAAAAACACCAGTACTCACTGAGCATTCAACTATGTATTGCTGTGGTTTAGTTTAATTGATTCATTAAACTAATGAACCAGTAGACATTTTAAAACCTTCACCCAGAGTTTGAATACTCCTTTACTTTTTTGTAATTAACGGGGGCCAATAACCATAGACAGAGCATGTGAGAAAAAATAAAAATTAAAACACTATATATTCTTTAGAAGACACAAAAATGGTTTTGAAATCAAATTCAAGGACTACCGCTCTGAATCTTAGACTATACAGAGATATAACATTGGCGCTTCATGATGTTTTCAAGCCTCAGGCACACACTCACCATCACATGAGGGTGGAGGCCCCTCAAACTCCAAGTGTGTCCCTAACTGGCAGGTCTGGATACTGTTTCCACTTAACTGGTAGCCTGGAAAACATCTGTAGCGCACTATATCACCTGGACAGAGAGAGAAGGAGGAGGGGGATGTGCAGTGAGTGTTAGATCAGGCTCACAAGTAAAGATGGAAGCAACAATCTAAAGGACTGATGCTAGCAAAACTGTCTTCATTACCAATCAATGGTCTTAACCCAGAATATTTATACTGTAGGACATAGGAGTAATCGTGATCAATTGAGTGTTTCAGTGAAAGAAGCACCAAAATAAATCCCCTCTGGGGACCCTATAGATGAAACACTATGTCAGTGTTGCTGCCTTTGTCTCTCTGAATAATAAACAGTTAAAGAGGCATGCAAATAAACAGATAGGGGGAATTAATCTCCATTGTCTTTTATAGGGGAGAATGAGACCACCTGCCCCAAATCCCTCTGGCTTTCTGATTATTTCATTACAATCATTTGTTTATAGTGCTGCCTCAAAATTCCCTAGGTGATGCAGTTTGGGTTGAGTCTGTATTTAGTACCATTGCCTTATGGGATGTGTAGTCAGTATGGGGCATACAGGGCAATGAAAACTGTCAAAAGAAGAAAGTGAACTGACAGTGGGCGTAACTCTTCAGAGTGCTTTACTTTGGCAGGTCAGGACGGGACCACCATCTAATATGAAAAAGTCACTTATACCTAAAGAGTAGTTAATGTGTGTGTGGTTGCATGTGTGTAAGCAGACTTCTTTGTGAGCAGCATTTCCACTTACCAATTTTAAACTCTTTGCTGGCCATCAGGATCTCCGCATTAGGGATGATAGGGGGAGGCAAGCAGTACTGCAGCCTGTAAGCTTTATTCAGAGAAACCAAACATACAAGGAGTTGAATGTAAGCATGTCAAATGATAAATAATGGAAATAAAGAAAGAAATTGGATGAGTTTACATACCTTGATAACCGATACGGAACAATCCACCCTTCTCTGTGTTGCTACGGAAACGTATCAGCACCTGATTGGATGTGCTACTGGGCGGCTCATTGGGCTCACCATCAGTGAACACTCCCAGTTTCCTTGCAGTTTCCTGTGGACCATCCCTAAAGAGAATTTTTTTTAAAAAGTCATACCTCAACTAAAACTTCAAATATAACAAAACAATGGAGATAAAGTGATGGTAATTAAGGACTGGGATTTTCTCTCAGTAGCCTCCTCACTCTCTAACCATAAAGCACTTTGAGGCTCAGTGACGCATATCTGTGGAAACCAAAGAAAGCCACATGCCAGATTTTTGTCAAGCAGCTTCCAGCAGCAGAGTATAACCAAGCTGCTCTCACTTCATCATAACCAAAGCAATTACTCTGGGCTGCTCTGGATGATTATTCTGAAATAAGGTAAAAATTACAGATAAGCGTGGAAAGACAGGTTTGGATTGCACTGTTCCTGCTAACTGCCATCCAATGGGAGTGTCTCTGGAAGCTGTGGCCCAGCCTTGGCAGTCCCCTGGCGTGGGCATGGCCGATTAAGCCAGCTCCCAGATTCCTGCCACAACCATTCAGCTTAAAAACCATCTGTCTTTGGCTGTCAGACTGGGCATGGGAGATTACAAGCAGCTCTGGAAACGGCTGGCTAGGGACTGCTGCCTGACAGCACTCTGGCCAAGCCGCCATTACAGGGCCCATTTCCTTGGCTCAGTAGTTCAGTGGATAGATACACAGAGGTGGTAACTGGAAACTGGGGAACATGATAGTCCCCATCTTGGCTCTGTGGGAGCTTGTTGGGAAAGATCAACACAGTGGGGGCTGTTTACAGAAGAGCAACAATAAGACAGAAAGTACATTATGGCTTACTTTAGCCTTGTCGACTTGGTGAGATAAACTCTCCACAGACTAAAAATCTTCACAACAAAAAAATTCTATAATTAGCCCAATGATTATGTGGTTGTGCGTTTTATTATATCTTGTGGTAAACATAGATGTCACCCCACGCCATGTGGACTTTTCATGTGGCGGTCAAGTTGCCAGGTTGGCTGGCAGTCGAATCTCTTTGGAGCCTGCCTCGGGGAGAGGGGATCAACTGGGACTGGCAACCGTCATGCATGCAAAATTCTGTCTTTGGTCGCACATATAGGAGGGCCCAGCCGTGCATTATGGAGGTGATGAAAGCAAGCTTTGCCCCCTGATATTGAGTCAGGCAAAAAGACATACACCTTGCATCACTTGAAGCGCCCTGGCACAAAAACAAAAAAACAAACCCCCAAAAAAACAGAGCTCACACACATTTCCACCAGCCAATCTCCTTTTCTCTCTCTCACACACATCTTTGAAGAAGAGGATATATATTTCACCAAAGGCTCTGATTGGTCCTCTGTGACTAGATGCATTTTTTCATTACATGTTAGTGTTTGGTATTCAGGAGATATAATATAAATGATACATCATCTAAATAAGACATGAACATAATATTAATACTAATTCAACATTTTCCTGTTACTAGAATTGCTCACAAAATGCCAAACCCCACAGATACATCTATGATGGTCAGAAACTTGCCACACAGTTTGCCACTTAAAGTTTTCTTCAATTTGCTAAAGCTCTGAATATATCAAAAAACAATAATACTTCTATGGCAATGAAACCATTCAAAATATTATTCTCCTTGTGTTATCTTTACATTTGTGTTTTCTACATGTTTGCACATAAACCAAACAAAACAACGAAAGGGTTGTGGAGATGTATTGAAAGGAATGAATGCGGGCAAATAGGGAGTGAGCGGTGGAAATACGAACAGCAACAATGACATGAGACAAAACAGAGATAAAAAGAAACAGCAAGATATTGAGTCACATAAAGATGACTGTGAATGAAACCACAGGGGCAGAGGAATTAGAGATGACTCAGTTTTGTCAAGCAACATAATGTTATAGATATGGGAGAAAAAAAGGCTGATGGCAAAACAGGTGGAGAAGCAAGAGTAGGTGATAAGGAATTGGAAGACAGGATTAGAGGTGATAAAGAAAAGAATGGAATAGCAAAGCAATAAATTAGCACGGTAACATCTAAGACGACACTTGAGAATAAAGTATGACATGTTATATTATAGATATATAACATAAAACAATTCCAGCTTAAAGAGAGAACTGGAAGATGTAAAATATACACATTGTTTTTACAAGAACAATTTCCATGCAGAAGTCATTTCTTACCAGACAGTGATGAAGTCGTGTGGCCCATGAACCTGAAGCAGGGTGAAGTTCAGTTTGATGCCGAAGCCAGGAGCCACAGTGATCAGCCAGGAGCAGTCAGCTGAGCTGGGGTACTCTTCTGGATAACCCGGGGAGAAGACGGTCCCATTGTCTGATGTGATGTTTCCACCACATGGCACTAAGAGGAGGACAGGAGGAAGGAAAAATAAGAAGCAGAGTATATAGCAGTTGGCCAGGAACTCAACAGGAAAGATGCATAATTCCAAAGCCATTGATGGAAAAAGGGGATTTTTCATCCCCCTATTCTTCTGCTTCCCTTCTCAGTGTCTGACCCCCCTTCTCCTTCGCTCTTCGTCTAGTGCCCAGGCGCTTGTCTGAGCTAAAGATTAGCCAGCAAAGCCTGTTAGCAAGTGGGGACTTGGATGGAGTGTTTTGCTAAGATAAGGCCTCAACCCTTTCCCATTGGGGGTGAAAAGAGTGTGCAAAGATGAGGCGAGGGGTTAGTGTGGACTGGGCTTTGGAGGTGTGCGTGTGTGTATATGTATTTGGATGGTATAAGGAGAGGATATTCATGGGTGTGTAAACTTGTGTGTGTTTGAGTGACAGGAAAGGTTACGACAGCACGTGTATGTCAGAGCTGTCAATGACAGAACCTCAGAACCTCAGAACCTCAGAACCTCAGAACATCAGAACATCAGAACATCAGAACCTCACTCACGCGTGTCTTGAAATCCTACAGAAACACGGAGATATACACTCACACATCCTTGCACATGGCCTCAAATTTGCATGTGGTGAGACTGTAACTATATTTCAAACATTCTTCAGGAACTCATGGAGGGTCTAACCGAATTACTAAGCCTAAACATTCCCGCTGGTGCCCTCAGAGAAACCCCATCTTCACTGTAGCGGAGCAGGAAAACCAGGAAGGAGCAGTAATCACAGTTGAGCAGACATCTCAAGTAACTCAGACGGGGCGTTCGGCTTAACTACACACCCTCAGATGCCTTTGGGTATACGATCGTTCCCAAAGCAGAGATTGCATGTATTATCCCTGTTTCTCCCTCAGTTTGTGTGCGTTCATGTTATACAGCTACCTGCTTTAGCCCTGTGGTTGAGTGGGCCCTCTGCTGATGGCTCACCTGTTAAATGAGCTATTGATCAGTCCAATTGATTAAACCCTGGACTCCATGGAGTTGCACCTCTGGCTGACGCCATCGACTGGAAAGCTACTTAAGTCTTATATGTGTGGAAGAGTGTGGGTTTGCTTGAAGGGTTGGGTGGGAACAGAGAATTTGAAACAGCTCTGCAATTGTTTCTAAATACAAAACAAACCAACACACAAAAAAAAAAAATAGGATTACTTCTGAGAAAACGTAACCCTTCACATTCTCAAATCCTTTCTCCATATGCTATATCACATTGTTTTTCTACATTAATTAATTTCACTTACTTAGGACTTAATCTCCTGAAATTCCTCATGTCAATGTACATATCTAAATGCCTGGATTTTACAATACATATGCCATTTTATACTTATGCTAAATAATTATAACATATGTTTAAATACCAGAAATCAATTTCAAGAGTACTATGTTACTACAGTCATGTAAAAATGGTTAAAAAAAAGAAAGGAAATAATGTCCGTTTTTACCTTTATAATGCAGGGCCAAGTAACTGGAGGCAAAGTAACAAACGTCTATGTATTAGTGCCTCCACCACTCTGAGAGGAAATCTATGCAAATAGTGGAGTGATACAGAGACTCAAGGGCAGCTTTTACTGATCTGGGTCAAGTAAAGGTCAACTAAATGTTATTTTGTCTTTAAAAATGGTATTCAATGGTCTGAAATCTCTAAAAGAAAATGAACAATTAAAAAAAAAAAACAGTTTCACTCTAAAATGGAAATCAGTGAGACAGTGATGTGCATGTGTTCAGATCTCTTTATTCTCTTGAGCTCCTTCTGTATTACCTCTTCACACCAGGTCACTGCATAAAGCCAATTCAATTACATTCACAGTCAGGAGTGTCAGGCTGCCTCTTCCTGGTCATTGTGGATGGCTAATACACATCATAGCACACATACATGTACACAAACCTGCATCGATGGATTTCCACATATGATGAATAACACAGTGGCAAACATTAACAAATATATGCCTTCGCCTGTTCTCCGAAATGTCATGTGTCATGCAAGACAGTTTTCCACTAGTGCAATGTTGTACATATTATATACTATTACACTGCTACAGTACGTGCTATAGTATATTTAATGGTGTATATCAACACATATTGCATCAGTGCAGCAGGGTGCTTCAAAGTACATGGTACTTGGAAATGAGACACTGACATATGATTATTGTACAGACGTATTTATATATTGTGTATAGCTCTTGTACATATAAAAAATACACATAACAGTGCATGAAACCACACACACACACACACACACACACACACACAACACACACACACACACACACACACACACACACACACACACACACACACACACACACACACACACGGGGGTACTATACACAAGTATTATATTCTAGCAGGTCTCTGGCAATTATCTGTGAGCTTCAAACTTGATGTGAATATTGAAAAGGCTAGGCCTATACAAAAGCAAGTGGCTGTGAGAGAATAAACTGTATCTTCTTTTCACTCTGTTGCTCCTTCTCTCACTCCAATTTATCTCCCTGCTCGCTCATTCAAAGTTCCAGTGTCACGGCCATCACCTCTCTGTGTAATTTTGCCTGCCTTATTGGATAATCAACAGCTGGAGTGTGAGAATGTGGGTCAAGGACGAGGCGAAAGAAAGAGCGCCCATTACTTTTATTTTCAATTTAGCCCCAGTTTTATTCATCTTTTATTTGTCTCCATTCCTCTTTAGTGTAGTATTGATTTTCATTGAAGAGTACTTTGTTTCATTAATGGGGGGTGATAATTCACTTTAATTGCATAATTCATAATAGATAATCATTATTTCAATAGCTGCACTTTGCATTAATGATGAAATAGTTCAGTGCATTGTAAACAGGAAGTTATCGTGTTATTACTTTGGTTTTGCATTCATGAAGCGGACACTTAAAAGTGAAATGTGCACATTATTTTGTTATTGACAAATCTCATCCCTTACCTTCACAGCGAGGGAAAGGTTGATCCCAGTTGCGTGTGGTGCCATGCTCACAGGTGAGGATGGAATATCCCACTAGCTGATACCCAGGCAGGCACTCAAAGGATATAGACTGGCCCACATTGAAACCGGCACCCACCACCACTCCATAGTGGAAAGGTTCTGGATCAGGGCACTCCTGTAGTTCATAAGCTGAGGATGAGAGAACGGCACATGCATCAGTCAGTTCAATCAGTCGACTTATTTAGCTGTATTTTAAATGAACAAAAAAAAGTTATATTCTAAAGTAAAAGTCAAATGGTTCAAAACAGATATAATTATCTAGAAATTCTTATAATCCTCCCTGACCCACAAAGCATATTTGTAATTTTGTAAATCTCATGTTCAAAGAGAAGACAGACCAGTTATTGTTTGTTAATGCCTCAAGTATTGGTTTGATGATCACTGCGGGGACCTACAGATGCTCACCACCTGACTATTTCAGATTGTTTGTTCCTGCCCGAAGCTACAAATCAATTTATACAACCACCGCTTGATTTGTCTAAATGTGTGAATACTTTGCAGACAACATCAATGGGATAGTGGAGCTTCCTCTGTTGTCTATTTTATATAATCTTTAATTCCCTTTCCTCATCTTTATGTTGTTCTTCCTCCTTGTTCTCAAACTCCCACTCTCTCCTCCTCATCCTCCTCCTCCTCATCCTCCTCCTCCTCCTCCACCTCCTCCTCAGTTAGGAATTTTCAGAGGGGGAAAAAAAAATGCCAGAGGAGTATGATGCAGTCATCAGAAGTAGTGTGGGTAAATAATTCTTCTTTTTTTTCCTTCAGATACAAAAGTGGAGCAGGCAGTGAGCCTTGAAGAGCCGGGATATAAATATGACTAAAGAAATTGATTTCTATGGATCACAGCTTCCCTTTGTGGGAGATAACTCATGCAAATACTGCAAAAGGGGGGTATTTGCAAATATAATGTTTGATTTATATGCTAATGTACACATAATTATGTAAATGCACAATGCTACCTTTCGATTTGCCGGCTCATTTGTTGAATCCCAAAATACAAACTTCGTGTGCCTGTTGCATTTGTAGACATGGGGTATGCAATGAAGCCTTTTATTGGAACATGGTGGAGGAATCTTTTAAGTAATCAACAGTTTTATATAGATAGAGTTTATAGATCTAAGGAGTTTACGGGTTCTGTGGATTGCTTAGTTTGACACAATCAGTTGTGTCAAACTAATTCAATAATGTTATGGATACATGCATACACCACACACTAAAGTGACAGTAATAGTACATCAGTTAACTTGAAAATTAAACCCCAAAAACCCCAAAACAAACATTCCTGAGATTACGATTTATCATTTTGCTTTAGCATGTCATAATTCATCTCTGTGACTCAGTTTAAGTACAGTTTCTTAAACATCATTGTGTTTGTTCTCTTACCCTGGTACTCAAACCTGAACCCCGGTTTGTTCTGCGAATGATCACTATGGAAATATACTGTAGTCTCATGGGAGGTGGTGAGAAGGGAGGACGGTATATCCTGGCCACTAAATCGGCCAATCACGGCACTCGTATCTAGGGGTCCATTGCGTATTTCTAGGAAATCATGGTTGGCCTCAGTGGAGAAGTTGAGGAACTGGACGTGGGCTCCTGCCAAACGCAGAAAAACAAACAAACAAATGTGTTCAATGTTTGATGCTTATGTGAATTATTTGATACTTACTGGAGAAAATGGTAGGAAATAGAATAAGAAATACTCCTGAAATCTTCCTGAAGAACTGCCAAGACATAATTGAAATGTGCACAGCATGGGGCCCTCAGATTTTAATCAGTTTTACTATATGCATCTACAACAACAAACAAATCATGTCACTCTACAATCAAACCCCACGAGTTTTATAATTAAAAAAAGTTCTCGAGTGTGGAAATGCCAACGTGTGGTATGCTGTCAGAGCCTTTCATGCTCACCGTAACCGACTGGCAGGTAGATTCTCCAGGTACAGTCACCGTTGCTAGGGTAGTTGCCGGGGAAACCGGGACTGAGAATCATGCCCTCCATCTCCTCCCGGATTCCACCGCATTGAGCTAGCAGAGGGCAGACAAAGCATCTCATTAGCATCGGCAAACAGTGCTTCGCCCAAATTAAAATAATGTCACAGTCATGGTTTGTTTCAGTTCTTTGTTTAGTTGAAGTGGGAGTGGACACCTTTCAACTACTACAGTGCTATATAAAATACATGGTGACTTTGAATGGAAAAAAACTGTGTATATGATATGAAACTCCTATTTAGTGATTTGGGCCTGAATCATAACCCTGCTGTTTATTATATCTGAGGAGGTTAACACAACTTGCCAACAAAACCCAGGTTAGCTTTACATTTGCCAAACACATAGCCTACATTTTTCCTCAGTCAGGAAAAGTCAAATGTAGCATAACCCTTATTCTTATCTAGCATTGTTCATAGTCAGACTCATACTACTAGGACTTGGCTCTATATACTGCAAACCAAGAACAGATTTAATCTTCTTAATTTTCCTCATCTCCATGGATCATCAAGTGGTAAAGACACTGATTCTTTGGCTGAGACATGCAGATTTAACCTTTGCATGATATGATGCATATTAAAGACTGAGTTTAGCAGGAAATATTTAAAAAAATCAGATGAGGTTTGCATTTGAACAAACTCAAGTAGGTAACATTGGCTTAATAAGCTAGCTTGCTAATTGAACATTAAAAATGTCATTTCAGATAGACTAATCAACAGTTGTTGACTAGAAGAGAGAAGTCTACTTTCAAGTACCTCTGTTTGAAATTAAGGACACGTATTTCAAAAATTACTCAAAAATGTGGGATGTCAAGCAGCCACAATTATCAATGTAAACTGCATTATGTCTGGCGGGAGAACAGAAAAAAGCTATTAAAAATGTACTAAAGAAGTCAGAGGCACTTTCCTTTTTACTTGAGATATATGTGAAGCATACACTATATATCTTACTGCTTGTCAGCCCTCTCCTTTCATCTTAAACCACTGATGGTTCAATGTTTTCCTGACGGAAATCCAGGACTTAAGATTCAAAACAGCTAAGAAAAGGGTGAAATAAAAAAAAAGGAATGGAAATACTGAGTAAAAGAGATGAATGGATCAAGAAAGATGAAAAGAGCAAGAGATCCCGACACCAAAATTATAAAAGATGAAAGGATGCTGAAAAGAATTAGCTGATTCAAGGAAAAAAAACAACAAAAAAAACAGAAAGACAGATTATGGAAGGGAAAAAAGGCAAACAGAGGGAAGACGATTAAGAAATAAATAGGACAAACGGCCTATATACACCCCACAGAGAAAACCAAGGTGCTGTACCTCATTGTTTTTCTATAGGGAATAAGTGAGGGGTTAAATGTTATCCTGTAGCAGCAGAAGCCTGAGGTAATCAAGAAACTGCTGATGCCAACACAATGAATGTTCCCTCGAATTCAACCAATCATGGTCTAAGATGGAACTAATTAGGCAATAGTAGGTTGTTCCAATAAGTGGAACCCGTTTATCAAGGTGCTCTCACAGGCAGGAGGACTCAAGGAACAAAACAGAGAAAGAACCGTATGTTGTTTTATTCAGTGTGTTCACTAAGCTTTCAAGGCACTTGAAATATCAAATTATTTTCAAAATTACAAAATCTCTCAAAAACTCAAGCACAGACACAAAGTCAGAAGAATAACCTTTACTGCACATCTCACAAAGTATATCTCTATGTGAACTGTAAAACCATATAGAGGGGAAAAATATAGCTTTGTCTACTATGGCATGTAGTAATATACTAATCAAATTCTACTTTCATGGATAACTGTTATATAGTATAAAGCAATTCAATGCAAGTCTTTCAGTTGGAGAGCGAGAGAGAGAAAAAGAAAAACAGTCACACAGTCGAATGAAAGCAGTAATAGGGGCAGAAATGGAAGCATCTGAGGGAAAAGAAGGTATTTTTACCTATGCAGAGAGGAGGTGGGTAGTTCCATCGTCTGACGGTCCCAGGCATACATGTGATATGCGAGTTTCCCTTCAAGCGTTACCCATGCGCCAACATGTGCACACACACACAAAGACAAAAGTGCAACAGAGAGGAGGCTATGAATTAATTTGCTCTACCCACTGTCACTCATTTGTTGCTCCAATTATTTGAACCTGCTGCCTGTCTCCACATGACTTCATGTGGCGACTAAATGACTAAATCCATCTGAAGTGACAGAGAACAATAGAGAGGGAGCATCACAAGCATATTAAAATGATCATACAGAGGGAGAAACAGAGAGGGAACGATTACAGAGAAGCACACATTTTTTTTGCTGCCCTGTCAAAACAGGCAATAAAACAAGTCTTTTTTTTCATTTTTTTTTTTCAAAAGAGCTGCAGAGGCGTTTCAAAGCTATAAAGATTAAACAATTTATAGTAATTTATAAGAATATCTCTGATGTTAGAACATAAAGGAATGACTCAGCTGACCTTTCTGAAAATGTGTTTATAGTCATAATCAGAAGAAGCCTTGAACCCACTGTAATAAGGACACCAAGACAACGTGCTAGTGAAGTCATTTGAACTGGTAGAATATACTCTTTCACATGTCTCACTGATCAAGGACTGCTACTGATAATGACTTCAGACATTTTCAAGCTCAAGGGATGATGTTTTAATTTCATCCACTCTACTATCTACTGATACTGAGACATATTTCTAGTATCTAAGCGTCAAGGACATGTAGGTAAACAACAACGTCAAAGTGAGGCCTGGTGCAGTGCAGATGTAATTAATGTTGATTATATGTTTAGTGACTTCATTTATAGCTGGGTGCATTTACATAATTCTCTCCAATTTTTCCAACTGCAAACTATTACTGTTAATACCATGAAAAACAGCTATGTTAGCAGCAATAACAAAAAGTAACAGACACTATTATTTGATTACCCAGAGGAAACTGTCTTCAGAAATTTGCTTCAAGTAATACGTCTGGACATCTTTAATGGAGGTCATGATTCATAATGATCATAATTATTTTGACTAACCAGAGAGAAACAGAATTGGCATCATTCCCCTAAACCTTTCTTTTTAAAACTTCCTTCTGGTTTCGCCACCACACCACCACTGCCGTGGCAAGATTACATGGACCCAGTTTAGCATTTCTAGATTAGGATAGGGACTGGAACTTGGTGAGAACAAAGCTGATAGACCTATTCGTTATGGAGAGAAAACTTTTAAACAGAATCTGTGTGAGTTGCTGCATCACAGATATCACCTTCTCCTTAAGCTTAGATGACAGTAGATTCACTATGGTCTGTGCTTTTACAGCAAACCACCACAACCTATAAATATAGGCTGAAGTGTATTTGAATGGATACAATTTTGATCAAATTCAAATCATATGTGGAAAGCCCTGACAGTTTATTTTCTCTGACATTTTGCTTTATGGACTACTGTGAAAAAAGGATCACTGCTTGAATATGTACGTGAAGAACAGCAAAGCCGACAAGAGAGACACTGACAAAGGACAGAAAAGGATAACCATCAATGTGAGTTTACGTTCTTTTATGACTGAAATGCATGTGAAGGTAAGAGATGTTACCTGCAGAGTATATCCAGGTTCACATTGGAAAGACACCACATTATTCATCTGAAGACGCTCCCCGACTTTGATGCCATTCATGGGAACAACAGGTTCTGGACAGCTGGTTAGCGACACCGCTGAGGCGATGAAGAATGGAAGAAAAAAAGGCAGCAGGGGGAAAAAAGAAGGAAAGAAATTACGGAAGAGAAAATTCAAACTCAACATTGTAGGATCAACTTCCTCTTAAAAAAGAAGGAGAAACAGAACCAGCAAGTCTTGATATAAAATGTACTTCTATTTAATTTTCTAGTTGTTCTTGGGGTGTTGGTACTTTAAGTCATTTACTGTTTCATTTTTTTTAACTTACTTTTGTATTCCAACCTGAATCCAGCAGCAGACACACTAATATCAGAGAAAAAGTGGAGGTAGAGTTGGTTGGAGGTGCTGTTGAGGAGAGCTGGAACCGTGGTGCCTTGGGGGAAAAGATTAATAGTGGAGTTTAGCAATGCTATCTCCAGCATAGGTTGACCATAACTAAGTGTATGAGCTACAGGCAAAAGGCTCTTTCAAAGTTTGGCGATTTCAACTGCTTGTGTGTGTGTGTGTGTGTGTGTGTGTGTGTGTGTGTGTGTGTGTGTGTGTGTGTGTGTGTGTATGTCAGTGTGTGTTTATGTGTGCATGCAGATAAAGGTGTATGCGTGAACGATTGTGTATCAGTGCATTAGGAGATTTAGGAAAGCAGATGCATTATAGTGTGACCTCCTCGCCTCTAACAAGACAAGGAGCAAAGGGACTCGTTTTCTTCCAATGTGTGGATCTGTAATCGCTGATAATAATAAGAGAAAAATAAATCCTTCCAAAAAAAAAGAAGGAAACAACACAATCACATGTTTTACAGATAAGACCTTAAAAATGGTCGTTTAATAACTCAAATTTGGGAGCTTGGCATTTCACTTTCATCTCTTTACTTCAGGGTACATCTAACATTTACTTTTGGTTTGGTTCCAAGCACAAACAAAAGCATAATTCCCTGTTGCTGTATCTGCACTATGGAGTAACACTGATATTGTAAACAAATACTCACTACAACTCCAAACAGAAAACAGACTAACCTTTGTAGAAATGTACAAAGATTTTGCCAGGAAAAGCTTAAACAGTTTGGGATTTCTAATGACTACACCAGCTGCATTTATGTACTCTACATTTAATCTAGCTATTTTGCATTGCCAACTGTGTAAGAAAATAAGCATACACACACAAACACAGATGCACATACAATGCAAACATGTGCACAGCAGTACCTGAGAAGCTGCCAAGCATGGTGTCAGTGTTGTCTCCTCCGTCGAACACCTCCAGCGAGTCCCAGTTCTGCTCTGTGACAAAGCTGATTACCTGAATCTGAGACATGAGAGAGACAGACAGAAAAGTGGGAATGAAAAAATAAGACAATTAGTGGACACTGGGGGAAAAGAAATGGAAGGGAAGAAGAACAACGGCGTGAAAACAGGAAGGAGGATGGGGTTTAGGGAGCAGAATACTAAATCAAAGACGAGGTTGAAGGGTTGAAGATTAATGAGTGGGAGAGGACCGCAAGAGGTGTGTGTGATAAAAAGAGACAGTGAAAGAGTAAAAGGTATGTTCATTTGGCTAAGAACTGATTTAACCTTAAGAGTCCTGTACACCAATTTAGCATTACACTTCTACAACATTGTCTTAGTCACGATGTACAGCTTGCTAGATTACTGACCACATGAATTGCAGAATTGGAGTAGGCTTACCCGTGACATTTACAGATTAAAGTGTCAAAAGATACTACACTGTGCCATGTACTATATTATTGTTCTCCATCTATAGCTAAAAGTCTTCAGTATTCTATGTGTCCTCCTCTGTTCTTTCACTGTCTCCCAGCCTCTCATTCTGTCCCCTCTCACATCCATTCCTCGGCCCTCTCTTCTGCCTCGGATGGATATAAATCGGATACGAGCCAATTAAAGGGGGCGGTAGGGGCTCTGGTCCATCCTGGGGAGGCAAGGCAGACCACAGATTGATCTTTCATTAGGAGGCCACGGCAAATGTGCCGTCAAGGCACCTTGCTCCTTTAAGTTCTCTTCTGGAACGTGACAGTCCAATCTAATGCGTCTCTGCTAGCTGGTAGAAGGGGGAGCAATAGTAAGAAAGACAGACAGAGAGGAAGAGGACCATAGTGTGAAAGAGATGAGGTGGCATTGGAATAGAGGGGATGAGGAGGATTCAACTGCAGAGAGTATGAACACAATGGGAAAGTATGTGTGTAATACTAAACTATAAGGTTGTCAGTCAAGTATGCATACATTTCAGTGTAGTGCTGTTTACCTTGCAGATATAGTTTGGAGACTTGGCTCTATCTTGTTACTCTAGGTTTACTTTACTTTAGAGCTACTGCGATGTTAGTGTATAATGCAGCATGCTAAGTGTGCCTCTTGGCCATTTCCTGTATTTGACCTGTGAGGACAGTCAGCTGAGGTAGAGGAGCTAATAGCTGAGGGATGGCACTGAGGTCATTAGCCACAGAGGCTGAAGCATAAGCCTAAAAACTTTCAGGCAGATCCGCAGGGACCTTGCCCGGGTTCCTGCTGGAGTTCCATCACACATGCATCACAGAATAAGAATATGCAAACTGAATTAAGTCCGTGGAAAGAAAAGTGATTGAAGAGGCAATTATATATACAAATTTATTTTAGGTACAATCTGAGTTTCTGGTATAGTGATCTGCTAAATTTAATTCTGAAGCGTCTCTTAAGTCTATAGACTCATCATTCAGCTGGTCTTCTGTACCCAGAGAACTGTAAAGGCTAAACCTTGTAGGTGGCTCTATTAATTAGCCCTTGGTAAGCTGAAAACATATCATCACACAGGGACTTGAGGTCAAGACCATGTAGAGCTGTAAATACTAAAGGCTAAAGGTAAATAAAATCTATTAATTCCTCTAACAGACTGAATATAGAGTTTTATATATATGTTTTCTTTCACACTGGGGCCTACGTTAAAATGAATGGACAGATCTCTGCAGCTAAGAAAAATATGAAAACATGCTCAGAGAAGGTAAATAAATGAGTAAATACATAAATAAATTCTTAAATATGAATCTTTTCCTTTTATATCGCATGTCTATAAGTAAAATATGATCATCTGCTAGTATTTGGACTGTGTGTAAATAGATTATATTTTCATTTGTCTGTGGTATGCATGGCTTAACTGGATTTCCTTTCCGTCCCCAAAACACAGATTCTTACTTTTTGTAATGTTTTGTATTCGAGATTACCAATAAATCGTTTGTCACTGGTGTTTCCCATGAGCTAATATCCTGACAATATTTTTGTGTGAATTATATTTCAGCTGGTTGGTACTTCCTTGTGTTGCAAGGGGATTGACAAATTAAGATTGGAATGGAGATGGATTAGGGAATGTGATTTATTTACATTTTGTTGTTAACATAACAGAATTTGTCCCTTATTCACACATGGATTTAACATGTTTTTGTGTAATCTGATTATTACAATCCTGTCACCCAGGAGGATCCTTGGTCCAAGGTAGAGAACTCTATTAACAAACCTGGATTCCTGATCCTTCAGGAACGGTGATCTTCCAGACACAGTTGAGACTGTTGAGGTAAGGTTCAGGAAACCCAGGAGATAAAATGGTCCCAGTTCGATGGGTCAGATTACCTCCACATGGAACTGTGGGAAGATGGAGTAAAAAATGTGTCATGGTTACAGACTGGATGTGCAAAGATGCGAGGAGAGTAATAGGCATGTGTGCATTTGTACACTCAAATAACTATAAAGAAATGCCTTAATATTATTCAGTCTTATAGTCAAATATTGATGTGATTGGGCTGGAGTGGAATTGAGTGGGATTAAGGATATTTATGTGTCTATATTTCAAATAGACTGATAATCACACAATTCAACACAAAGAAATAATCATAATTTTGAGTAAGAAATTAAATTATCATGCTACATTTCAGCTTTTAGGGGGAAAAAACAAACAGATGTTAAGCCTGCATCACTAAATTATAAAACTGCTGGTATCCTCAACTTCACAGTCAGGCTGATGCACCTGGCCATGCGAGCACACACACAGACATACACTAGCACGCACAAATGATAACAGACGCAGTGTAACACTCCTAAGAAGTGTTTACAGTCTTCAAACACTGTCCTCGCAGCTTGTTCTGTGCAATTCACATCTGGTGACAGCGAAGGGGCATCTGCCACAGCTGTATGTTGTGTGCGTGAGTGTGTGTGTATATACATGTAGTTATCTCTATATGTGAGTGTATGCCTGCGTGTAGTTGTGACCCTCAGCAGTACCTGCCACCTGTGTGCCGTATGGCTGAATCACTGTGTATTGCTGCAGGCAATGGCTGGGAGCCCACATCTGTGTCAGAGTAACAAGTTTAACTCTCAAGAAATCAAGTGCAAGAGACGGAGATAGAAGGACGGATAGAAAGAAAGAGAGTGAAGAGAGGAAAGATAGAAGAAACTAATAAAGAGAAACAAAAACACTCAACAGACACTTGATGTATTTGTGAGTGTCTCTGTTTATCTGTAATTGAGTATTTGTGTCATGTCCTACCTATACAGCTGGGTATGGAGCTGTTCCACTGTGCCAGGGCATTGGGAACTGTCAAACATTCAATGGCACTCGATCCCTCCAGCATATAACCTGGGCTGCACTCAAAGCGAATCACTGCGCCAACAGCAAAGTTGTTGCCCATACGGCGGCCGTTTCGGGGCTCGGGGACTGAGCTGCACTGGGTGGCGCTGGTTCTTGGTACAGCTACAGGGGAGAAGAGAAGAAGAAAGGGTGATTATAGATGATTGATTTTAAGGTATTATTTGTGACATTTCCAAAACACATATGACTTTTCTGCTTCTCTCTACTGAAAGCTTTTAAAATGAGTTTACTAAACACTTAAAGGTGTAGATGGATTTCTATAAAACTCACAATTTATTTGATCAATGGAGTGATTTGTTAGAACAGTTATTATATTTGTCAATGTCAGTACGGTCACAGTGTGCCCCAAATATATTATACAAAATATTCAGCTTCTCTTATTTTCCTCGTGCTTCTTTCAGCTGACTTGCAATAAAATACAAAAAATGAATTATTTATTCATTAAATTTTCTCCATAGCTGCCATTGCCTTCGGATATCTGCAGCAAACGCCATTTTTGGTACAGTGCATTGTTTAAGGAAAATAACAATTCAAGAGCAAAGTTCCTCTTAAGGGAATAGAAAGACAGGAGGAGTTTAAGTACAACATTTTCCACAGACTTATATACTTCTACAGTGTTAATGCTCCACAGCACACAACTCTGTAGAAGACACGCATACACACACAAGCACATCACAGCCGAGAGAGTGGCTGAAGGTGAATCCTTACGAAATAACTCAGCAAGTCATCTATTATGGAGGGGAACTGGGGCTATTAGAACAGAGGAAATCCAAAAGAAACAAGCCAGTAGGGTTTATTTGTGGGCATGAGAGTATGCCTGCGTGTTACACACTTACCCTGGTAGACCAGGTGAAATCCTCTAGAACTCGACTGGCCTTTGGAGGTGAAGCGGATCAGGATTTGGTTGGAGGTTGCTAATGGCAACGACTCGCCTGAGATGGAGAAAAGTTTGGATTATTTTAAGTAAAGCACAGCCTTTAGTTGATATAGTATTTGCGTGGGCGCATACAACTGCTCCCTACTGAGCTGCTTATGACTCATACAGTGAAATATCTCAAATTTCCTTCGTCTGTTTTGTATCATATAACCTCAGTGTGAACATTAGTGACTATTTTAGGGACTCAGTTTTGGCATCTAGCATGAAAAATGAAAAAATACAAGTGGAAGAAAATCTGCTAATGCTTGTGTGAAAGAGGGCAAACTTAAGGTCTCTTAATATTTCTATTTTTACAGGCTCTGATCACACAGCATTGTAAGTGTGAAATAATAGTGTGTAGAAAACAGATTTTAGTGAAAATAATCAATTAAGTTGAGAGTTGTGTTAGGTAATATTAGAATTTTACACACGGTCCAACGTTGATAAAAAACATATAATATGCTTTATAAGGAATGATACATATTACAATATGTAAATGCATGGTGATTATTAAGATTAGCCTGATTTCTTTTGCTGTCAAGTCTTAGCTTATCTTCTATGCTTATTGGATTATTAGATTGCCAAAAATTTCCTTCAGCTAAATTGTCACTAAATGGGAGTCCTGATTACTGTCGCTGATAGCATTGTGTCAGAGGTACAGCTGACCCTCTGGTTCTTCTCTAGGTGCTCAGACTCTACTTTCAATCCTCATATGAACCTTGAACAAACATGTCAAGTCACTATCATGTTCTTTTTTTTATCTAGACATATTTCTAAATTACAGTTGATTTTGTTTTTCTTGTCTCAATCTATTGTACCTCTCTGTTTACATTCACAGGTAAATGACTGTTATAGAATCGGCAGCTGGATTGAAATAGTGCAGCGACACCAGTAGAACCAACTGCACAGATCACATTTCCCCTGGCTTCACTTCACTTGCTGACAATGAAATGAAAAACAGAATCAAATTCAAGGTCGGGTTTATCACCTGCTGTGTAAGGCTGTCAACAATCAAGCTCTTGCTTACATTGAGGTCTTAGCAGCATACTTTATGGGCTGGACTCTAAGGTCAAACCAACATTGACCAGGGCTTATTGGCTGGGTCATCTCGCAAAATTCCAACCAATGGGTGACCGAGCCTCAACGTTTGTAGCTTCCAGGTTGTGAATATCATACAGTTGTCATACATGTTTCTAATTAAAATTGTGCAGACAGACCTTTAACTGATGTTTTGTCTGGTCATTGTTTGTATATGATAATGGAGATGATAAATAAGTGTGTGTGTGTGTGTGTGTGTGTGTGTGTGTGTGTGTGTGTGTGTGTGTGTGTGTGTGTGTGTGTGTGTGTGTGTGTGTGTGTGTGTGTGTGTGTGAAACTTTGATATTGTTTTTTAATGTAAAAAATCAGTACAGTTACAAAAAAAAGAAGAGAAAAGAGTATATTGTATATCACTGAAATTACTGATGTGATTTCTTACCATCTTCATCAGTTCACAGTGTAAACACAAGGAAAACCCAGATGAAGTATCTACTGTGGTCGAAACAATTTGTTAACTGACGTAGAACATGATGCAAAGTGTGAGCATCTCTGTCTCTGCCTCTCTGTCTTTTGCTCAGTGTGCTGCTGACTGGCTCTCTGCAGTGGATCTCATTACTCTGTGTCTGCTTGCTGTCACACTGTAGTGGGAGGCAGACGTGCTTAACCCCAGAGGCATATCTGTGTGTATGTGTGTTTATGTGTATGTGTGTGAGTGAAAGAGTGAGTTAGTGTATCCTGTGCAAGCATGTTTCACTCATGTTTTTGTGTGTGAGTATCTCTGTGCATTTACAGTAAGTGCAGTATCCTGAGATAGCACCAATGGCACATTCCTAGATGTGCTATCATCGTGATTGTTCTAGTTCAACTGTAGGATATCCAAGGCATGCTGGGTAGTTTATTAGAAGAAGCCCTTTCTGCGTGCTGTCATGGTGACAGTGTTTCATAATTTGCTGTGCAGGGCAGGTATTCATCCAGACAGATCAAACATGTGTCAGCATGTAACTTATCAAACCTGGACCCTTTCCAAATCTGAACCACTTTGCCCTCAAAATGATCCTCTGTGCTGGCATATGAAAGACTTACAATGACAAATAAAACTTTGGCTGGAATTCAATAGTCAAAATTCAGAACCAGTTGGTGTGCACTGGTTCAGATACAGCAGCCATGGTTATGTTAGATATTAACACTCCAGCTTTTAAACCACAACCCAAACAGTTTTAGAGGTTAAAAAAGAGAGAGAGAGTTAGACCAGTGGGAATAACGTGAAATGAGGGGTTTTTAATTCATGAATTATTGTTTTGCATTCACTCAGCAACATGTTTGTAGTGGCACAAATGTAGCAAATGAGCATTTGGCAATAAAGGTGGTAAAATTTAAGTGTAGCTAAATTAAAGTGGACTCTCTAGTCTTTCTTAAAATCATGTCCAACAGAGTGACAATTGCCCTTTAAAAACAAAAGAATCAATTCAGAAATTAGCATTTAGATAAGTCTCTGTGATTTCTTGATTCAGTCCTTTTGTTCTTTCTCTGCCTATATGCCAACTCTTTTCTTTTCCAATTCTCACCTTCTATTGTTCATTTATACAACTCTCTCTCTCTTCTCATTTTATCCCGTTTGTCATAACGGATTCCGATGATTCACAATCATTGCCCTTTCTTTTCAAAAAGAGTGATCTGCCGAATGCTATACTGAGTCCAGTTGAATGTAATATACCCTTCAAGGTCAGCATATCACAGCAAACTGCCTTGTGTTTTGACTAGTGTGATTTACTGTGCTTGGCAAATAATATTCTGCCAACCACCAAAATACTTTTTACCTGGCTATTTATTTATTGTATATAATAACAGCTTGTATACGGGTTCTTACTTTATACGCCTGTAGATGTGTGTGTGTGTGTGTGTGTGTGTGTGTGTGTGTGTATATATTTTAGAGCTCTACTATATCTGTATGGTAAATGCAGATGCACACTCCCGGATTATGCTTAATTCGTGCTAGTTATGCATGCATGCACTAGTTCTTCACCAGCACAGTCTGTGTGGGCTAAAAATCTCTCTTCCTATGCCAAAGTGTGTCAGTTCTGCTCTGCCATGCCTGGTTAGAAAACGCTGTGAACCTGCCGTCAGGAGTCCGCAGTTAATATAGCGTCCTGTTTATTGAGCTGTAAACTGGATTTTCTGAGGCTGCCCTGGACACAAACCAAAGTAATCATTTTGCTTTTGTCGAGCCACAGGCAGGCTGAGATGGAGAGCTGCCATAAACCCACACACCTTTTCACTCGCTGACTCTTGAAAGGTTGAAACTGCCTCATTCAAGCTTCTCCTTTTGTAGGCCATCAACATCGTTTGGCATTTATCATATCCATGTATTCATAATTTTATAATAGTGTTGTGACAGAAATAATTTGTTCTCCCTCTTTTTCCTCTCACTTTTAACCTTACAGCAGTTATGCTTTTTGCTTTGCTATGTTATTTTACATCACTGCTATATGTAGGGATGCTCGATATTGACTTTTCTGCCGATATCCGATATTCCCCAACGCTTAATTTCCGATACCAATATCACCCGATACCGATATTTACAGGCTTTTTACACCAAAACTGTTAGGTAACAACATAACATATCTCCTATTGTTGAATTAACACATTATGCCTAATTTTATTGTGAGGCCCCACTGGATGCATACATAAATGCAACATGGCTTTCCAAATGTAAACACTGACTGTTCAAAATAAAAGAACAACTTCAATTTAAGTTATGGAAAAAAGTGCCAATATGGCACTGCCATATTTATTATGCTGCTTTGCGGTAATTGCAAATTACAAATGTACTATCCGTAGGGAACACTTGCGAATAGTTCCAAACCACAGACATACGCCCCAATTCTGGAGGCAGGACCTTTTATAGGAACGTCCTCTCACTCGGTCCTCTCAGCTGTTGTGTCTCCAGCAGAGTAGGACGTCACAGAGGCTACTCGCCGAAAGCAAAAACAGAGAAAATGACAACGATGGGGTAAACCTCGTTTCTGTTTGTGTGTTCGTGTACATGGCGGTGGACGCTATGAACTTTTTAGCCACGGTTAGCGAGTTGTGACCCACAAGTCCAGCGTGTTGTTGTTGTTATACGTCATCAAGCGCGCGCCAGTAAACGTCCCATGCTGCGTTCATGCAGGCTCGGAAATGCTGAAGCCTACAGAATAAACATTGGTTATAAAAACCCGATACCGATACTTCCCGATATTACATTTTTAAGTGAATATCGGAGGGCCGATAATATCGGACATCCCTAGCTATATGCAATTATTTTCATTTGAACATGCAGTATGTTCTATGAATTAAAGCAAACAATGACATCCACACACATACTGCAGTACATACGAAAATAATTGCATAAAGTAATTATGTAAAAGAATATAGAAAAGAAAAAAGGATAACAGGGTACTGATTCGACTTTGGATGAGATTTGGCTTAGTTTCTATGCCTATGGTTAAGGTCATAGCATTGGGTTGGGGTTAAATGTATTAAATAGATACTTTATATGGTTGTACAATTTCTTGTGACTGTAACCTGTGGATTATTAAAAATGCTGTAAATTCTAATTATTTGTTGTAATCCATAAATGTTTAATATGTAATATGGTATCTTTTAAGTAAAATAATTAAAATTAATTGTATGCATTGTTGTATGTATTTGTTGTAATGTTAGTGCTGTCTTTTGCACTCAATAATCTTTCTGAACTGAAAATTAATTAATAAAAACTGAGAGACAGTTGCAGGCTGGGAAGTAAACAAATATTATTAAAGTAACATCTTGCCTTCGAGGTAATAATTCAATAATTGCAATATTGTTGTAATGCTTTGAGTTGGTGCATTAGTTTTAGGTAGGCTACAATTACCTGACTTAAACTCTGTGTGTGTGTGTGCTCGTTTGCTTATGTAACTATATGCACATGTATTTGGAGAGTCGACGTGTGTTTGTGCAGTACCGATTGAGCTGTATGTGCGCACAAGTCCTCTTGAGCCTGTCTTCTTATATGTTATCCTTGTGACTCTTTAAGTTGTTGTTGTCACTGTTAAATTGCGTTCCAGCTCACTGGAGCCCACCTGCAGCCATGACGGCAGCTCTGCCTGTGTCAGCAACGTGGTCTCTGATTTTAACTGGATACTTATGAAAGGGAATATGGTTAAGACAACATTTTATTGAGTGCCCCGTCATGTTAAAAATAATGCCCAGGAGAACAAAGAGTCAAATCACATTTGCTGATTTGGTACATGCTGTTGCTGAATATGAAAAAGCCGTACAAATGTACACAAGTCATGTCTTACCTACCTGCATGTAAACAGCTTCTGTTTCCTACTTCCCTAAAGTTCCCCTGCTGAAACCCCCCCCCCCCTTTAAGAAGCTAGACAAAAATGTGCATGAACACAGGCACCTGAGTGTGTGTGTGTGCGTGTGTGTGTGTGTGTGTGCGTGCGTGCGTGCGTGTGTGTGTGTGTGTGTGTGTGTGTGTTTGTGTTTAAGTACCTGTGTGCGCTCCAGACAAAGAGCTAAGAACACGGGAGTGCTGCGTTGCCCCATCATAAACCTCCACAATATCATTCAGAGCTGTCTGGAAGAAGGCGAATTGGCTGAAGACCACTAGAAAAGAAAGATATGGACACAAAATTAACATCAGAGGAAACTGAAATTAGGTAAAATTAGTCACTGCAGCTCCATCACACTAAAAACTCCATTCCAATCGATTTAAAATGGCACAAAATCCATAGCATCCGCATTCAAAAGAATATTATCAACAGCAATTTCAATCAAAATGTGTGCTTTAAAGCATGGTGGATAATACCATCGGTTATGACAACACAACCAAGAGGTGATATTACACAAGGAAGATCAGCAATCCTTGTCTGGGCTTGATGGCTTGTCAGTAGTTGAAAGGCTTTTGCAGTGACAGCCGATCTGTTGTACAATGTGCAGCTAAAGCTGCATGATGGTGCTTTCAGCCTTTCAACCCACCTTTTCTATTGCTCTTGCTTGAACAAATGCAGCCCTTTCACATCCAATCCATGTCTACTTTACTTGTGGCAAATATTACAGGTTAAAGAGGAGGAAGAAGAGAAAGAAGGAGGGAGGCAGAGGGCAGAGGGGACAGATGAATGGTGCTCTCTATTAGGTGTGATGGCTTAGACCTTATATTCAACCATGACTCAGCATCTGTTATCTCCTACTCATCTTCAGTGGTTTCTTTTGCTTGCGCATCATCTTCATCTCGATCTGTGACAAGACAAGCCAGCGGCCACAGTGGCACCCACACTGTCCCCAGCATTAAGGGAAAATAGTCTATCATTAAGGCTGGTGCATCAGCCTAATGGAAAGTGGCAAGAAGAAAGCATTTGTGGCTCTGCATGACAAAGTTTGTTGCCTTAGGGCTCACTGTCATTTTCCAGGAAAAATGCAAATTTGGACTTTAATTATTTCAATTTCCTCTCCTTTGCTTTTGACTTCATTTGGTTAAATATGTTGCCGACAGGGTCCAAGAAGGATGGGGGCCCAGTTATTCTGGAGCAGTGCCAGACCTCTATATGGGCGTCATGACCTCAACATTGGAGAGACTGGGCCAAACAGATGCCAGGCCCCTGCTGTTTGGTGTAATTTAACAATGATATGACTTGAGCCTCCCCTTTGAGAGGCACAATTATGATATCTCATTAAAGAGGTAGAGGGAAGAGAAAAGGAGGTGGGGGGATAGAGAGAGAAAATGTCAGAGGGAAAGAAGCACCGAGACACTGTGGGCAAGTGAGTGAAACATGTTTGCTATTGAATTTGCATGTTTGAGCTGTGTCACACGTCTGCATTGTTTTTGCTTTCAGAAGGATTTGGTGCTCTTACAGTATCAGATCACATTTTAGATGGAAGTTGTGACCTTTAAGATGGAAATGCCAGAAAGTAGAGAAAGTAGAAAGCTGTGGATGTTCCAGACACCAATTATTTTTTGGTGCGAGTGTGTGTGTGTGTGTGTGTGTGTGTGTGTGTGTGTGTGTGTGTGTGTGTGTGTGTGTGTGTGTGTGTGTGTGTGTGTGCGTGCGTGCGTGTCAGACAGTAATATTCTACGCCTGGTGTGTAAGATAGTGATTAAATTGCTGCACCAAAGTAATGTGACAGTATGTGTATGGCAATGAGACAGATGGATATGGGAGCTATCAATCACTCTGTGATTTCACTGGGTGTAGAGAGATATGAAAATATGCGTTCAGTAAACCTCTGACTAAAGCACTTTAATTGCAAGGTAAGAAGACAGTGTGTGGGAGCTTTTACAAGTTTGCCACAAACTTGTTTTTCTCCCACGCACCTGTCAGGAAGAACATTCAAGTGTGAAAATAGCTCGACTGTTTTTCCTTTGATTTTAATAATCTTCCACAGTGAGGTGCTTGAGCATTGTGTACATTATAAAACAGTTACACCTTAAATGAAAAAACACACCAGTACACACTCAAAGACACATACATACATGCACAAGTGAAAATAAATCAGTAAATACAAGCAAATACAGTAAAGCATTGTTCCTCCTTGGCTTACCGTAATCCTTGGGCACGACAACAGAGTACAAACAGCTTCTTGCGGTGCTGTAGTTGCCAGGGTAACCAGGAGACAAGACCACTCCCTCCAAACCTGAGTACTGTCCACCACATGGAGCTAAAGAGACACAGGCAGAGACATGAAGAGACAACCGACAAGAGGACGGGCCAAACACGGAAAAAAAGGTTTAAAGCCAAAAGCGAAATATTCCATTTCTCCAACACCTCCTGCTATTCCATCGCCTCTGTTCCATCGCTCCTAAATTACTTTTCTTGTCTGATTGGGCTTTGGGTGGAAGATGTCCCTGGTGTTTGCCACAGTGAAATTGCAATGTTTTCCAAGTGTCCCTCTAGGTTAGCCTGGGTGAGATGAGGCCCAAATCTCCTCTCCTTCTTAAGGGCCCTAAAAATGCTCTGTGTGTGTGCTTGCGTCTTTGTGCAAGTGCTGATCCTGTGCTGTGCATGTGAAGGGGCGTTTGGCTTGTGTAAAAAAAAAAAAGTGTGTGATATAAGCATGTGTTCCACCTTTAAATATGACTGAAGCTTCACACTGTGAGAGCCTGATTCAGTGGTGCTGGGGATCTTTTACCAGCTTTGGTAAAGGATATATATATATACAGCGTGTGCTAGTCGTACTGCGGGAATGTCAGTGAACAGCCAGGATGAAGCAGGTTTTGCCATGAGCGTGAGGAGTAGATATGCAAAATAGGCAGCGCTCTTCACACTGCAGATTAAATTAAAGCTATGCCCTCTCATCTATTAACATTAGGAAAACCCACAGAGCTCTACACATATACCTGCAGGATATAACAAAAAAACACATAATCATACATGCATATTTAACATGTAATAAATCTATAAGCACTGATGTGATTTGTGTTCCTAACAAATGTCTCCAGATGTCAGTGTTTACCAATGCAGATGGGTTTGGGTTTGTTCCAACTTGGCTTTCCATCTCCCCCCATGATGCAAGTGAGGGTTGGGTCTCCCTCTAGCGTGTAGCCGCTGTCGCAGTGGTAGGTGACCGTGGAGCCCAGCTTGAGGTCGGCGCCCACCCGTGTCCCGTTGCGCACCACACCCGGTTCGAAGCAAGACTCCCTGGGGTTCTCTGTGGAAAGAGGTAACACAGTGGAAAATCAGTCAGAAGGGAACGCGTGTTGGTATTCAATAAAAAGGATTTTTACATCAAGCTGCAGCAGTGATACTGGAATAGAAATTGTTTTCCGCCTCAGTTTCCCGATATTCTCGGATTTCCTTTTTTTTCTCCTTTTTTTTTCAGCTACTCTGTTCTTTCCTCTTTCAGTAAATATATCTCACTGACTGCCACTTTTCTCCCTAGCCCTTGACGGTGCCCTCTCATCTGTGGCTGCTGGAGGTATGTATGGCTGTGGAGACAGACAGGCAGCTGATTGAGAGTGGCATTGCTCTGGCCCAAGGTCTGCTGACTGCACACAACCGCCTCTCACACAACGCTTTGCTGTGCAGTCAACTAGAGAAGACAATGCACATACGCAAGCTTTCTTTCTCACACTCACACACACACACACACACACACACACACACACACACACACACACACACACACACACACACACGAATATACTCACCCCAACTGCAAGCACGCACACACAGACACACGCTGTTTCTAACCACATATCAATCACCACTCCTGAGGTCGTAAGAAAGATGTCTCGCTCAATCTACCATCACATTGTTCTCAGGTGGAAAATGTGCATGTGAGAGGAGGCCTGTCAATTTGGCACACTTCACACCCTTACAGCTAAAATAAACATAGGGAAAATGCCCAAAGCAATTTAACTCAATCTTAAAAGCAGTCGACTCTAGTTTAACATCTAACTTCAATATTTGATGATTTCACACAGATGCATACAAAGAGGGGAAGGTGAGTCAAATGTTATCTTTTGTCAGGAAAAACTTTCAAAGCCTGACAAAAATATGCGCGAGAGACTGAACTCTCAATCTCGACATCGACTAGCGGAGGGCGAACTTTATATAAGCGACACCCTAACAATGTTCATAGTTTTTAAAAGTGTCCATTAGTAAAGGTCAATGCGGATGCCAATGAAGAATAACATGACTGAGACAATGATTCACCTCTTTCTTACATCTGTGATATTTACCATAGTCATTTTGTATCTGTCTCAGAGCTGACAGTGTTTACTTTCTGTTTATTTTGTGTCTAAGTTTACTAAAGAGGAAAAACATATTCTTACATTGGGTTCCACCATCTGCCATCAAGAGAAGGGTTTTATTTGCACTATGAAAAACATCCTCCTCCTGTTGTTTATCATGAAGAAAAATCCCTGTCTGCTACATCAAAAGCATCTTTCCTGGAAAAAAAATCATCTGTGATTACAGTAATTAAGTGAATGTGTAGACCACTTGTAAGCAAGGTCCTGAGGATTTACAGATGATAAACTGTACATGTAGAACCTTGGAAAAATGCCTAGTTTCTAAGCTGAAAGCTGAGGACCTGCTGACCAGACAGGAGGCTGCCCTTCATGGCTGAACAGAGCGCTGGAGCCAGGCATGTGGTCTGAGTGTCTATCATCTAGGGCACCTGTTCTAGACAGGTTGAGGCCTTTCAATGAACTGATTTAGACCCCGACCTTCCCTCGCTACCTCCTTCATTTAACCGGCACACCTGGCAAGAGACGGTGGAGGCGTGATGGATGTATTAGGCATTAGGTGTGGACTGGTTCTGGACACAAGCTAGTAGTAGAGGAGGTCAGACGTGGCCAAAACGACGGCCGATTTAACAAGCCTTGTCTGGGACATCTTTAGATACAAGGGGGAGAAAATGGATGAGAGGCATCATCTGTTTTGGAAAATACTCAAAGGAGTTTAAGTGATGTGATGTGAAGTGAAAATACGCCAAGGAGCGGGTGAAGGGATTGTATTCAGTTGGACAGATGTGACTATAAGGGGGGTTGTATGTTTGTTTTTCCTCTCTTTGTATATCTGTCCATGTTTCTGTCTATGTGTGTTATTCAAATGTGGTTCAGGCGTGGAAAGTTTTTGCTCCACATATTTCCCTGGAGAGCCCAATCAGACATGGCCAGAGACATGACGTAACGATTGCTCGGTAAAGAGGCTGACAGCACCTCGGGCGGATTTTTGTAATATAATTTTCAGTGGTGGGCTGACCAAATACTAGCTGGGCCAACTCGTCAACTTCCTGCTTCCTCACCAAACAGATCTAAACCCGCAGCCAAATATGCTTTTGTGCCATGTTGTTTGTCTGAAACTGAGGAGGTAATTTATGTATTATTTGGTTATGGTTCATTAGTGTGGAGAATTGGAACTGGGGAGAGGGAGTTTTTCGGAGCCACACACTGGGTCCATCTGCTCTACCAGATTGGCCATACAATATCACACACTGTATCACACACTGCAGTAAATATTGCTAGGAGTAGGTTAAGGGGTAAGGCTCTGTAACACTGTTTCACCAAAACACTGCGTTGGATCTCCGTTCATGTGCAACTGCCAAATAATTTGCATCGCTGTATTTTTGTGAATATGCGCCATTCTAAAATCAGTTGAATTGCTTTTATAGATCATATCCCATCTGAACGCCAGCCAAGTAACGGAGAGCTCGGGGTCGATCTGAAATTGGTTAAACGTCCGATACCTTAAACAGCTCTAATTGAGGTTGGGAGATTTAGGAAGATTTAACACTGTTCTCTCAAGCAAAGCCCTTAACGAAGATGCCCTGTCTAATTTAGAGCTTGTTCAGCGTCTGTATATTTGTTAGGAGAAGGCTTTAACATACAGACACTGAGGTGTTCCCCTGCCAGGCTGAACAACACAAATGCAGCAGACACAGTGTTGTGTTATCCTTAAACCAACTGGCCCTCTTTCACGCATGTCTGTGTTCATTCTGCACCATATATAGTGCAGAGTATGTCATGTGAGCAAATAAATGTGGGTCCCCCCGAACAACATGCTGCATTTAACTAAGCCCAGACATCAAACAACAAAACATTGTGAGCTCTAATTCACGAAAAGCCGTTAGTGCAGCTGCAAAGCACTGATCAAAAAGAGCTTAAGCATGCATGCTGTCAGCTTTTCATTTTCATAATTCTTTGTGTTAGTCGGCTACTAGAGGAGGTACGGATCAATAATTACGCACAAGCAGACCACAGCAACAAATGGGAGCGTGGCCACCAGGATGCTGCATCACAGACACCTCGTTCTTTTTCTGAAGCAATTTTCACAACCACTAATCTCACTTGCTTTGGACTAGACACAGGAAAAAAGTTAAAAAGAAACAATCTGCAAGGTCGATAAGCAGCAGAGGGTAAATCCGTTCTCTCTCCACCAGAGGAAGAATTTTAAAACATGAATAGTTTAGGGGATAAAGCCGCACATACTATTTAAAACTCACTGTTTTGTTCAGAACTTTAAAGACACTGGAGATTAAGAACTGATGATTAAAAACTCTTATACACACATACGAAAGAAAAAACAAAATCTAAGTTTCCACTAGCTTAATAGTTTTATCCAAGTAGCCAAATGCTGTCATATCTCCAAGCAAAAAGTGCACACCTGTGTACTGCAGCACAAATCCATTGCTGCTGAGGGAAGCATCACTGCGGAAAGCCAGAAAGAGTGTGTTGGAGCTGCTCTCGATGCGATCTGGAACGTCTGTACCATAGAAACTTCCCAGCAACGGGCTGAGAGAGTCTGGCCCATCGTAGATGTGTAAGAAATCATAACTGGGCTCCAGGCTGAATCTAGTTACAGAGGAGTAAATTAAACAATATTAGACTATTTCCAACAAGATTAAATATACCTGGTATTAGTGGTATCATTTGAAAGCAGGTTCATAGTTTATGAGAGTTATAAGATTAAATATAAAGATGCCAATTAAAATGCATTGAAGTATTGCTTTACATTAATAAAATACATCGACAGCAATGAGGTCAGAGTGAAAACACACATCCTGCAATTCATGTGTTGTTGATGCTTACTGGTTGAAGCTAAGAGCGATGACATAGTCCTGTGTGACAGTAACCGTCCAGTCACACTCCCTCCCATGAGGGTAAGGTTCAGGATAATCTGGAGACAGAATCAGCCCACTTGGACCAGTCAGGTTCCCTCCACATGGAGCTATGAAAAGGGGAACATATTTTACAACTGAATTTCCCAAAAATCTCATTCACAACACTGAAACACCAATTCTCACAGCTAAAAATGCGGCAACATATCTATATCTTGTAGAAGGTATTACTTATTCCATTATAATTCATTATTATTTTGTTAATACACATATATAACACATAATGCTACAGTACAGAAACATAAATTAAAGTAGCTTCCAATGGTCTACAGACCACTGCCATATGTGGTCTATGGCCTTTCTGTAGTAAGTTGTAGTGGCAGATGCTTAATTGGGGTGTAGTTAATGCCCATTGACACTCACTTACCACAGTCTCACCTGTAACTATTGGAGAACTGTCCTACTTAACCCCACACCAAAGAAAATATCAAACTGATTAAGCTAAGCACTAATTAAACAGGGCAGCTAATGACAAGGTCTTAATTGCCATTGCTAATTACTTCACGTTGTTTTGCAAAGTACCAAGTGTGATCATATATATATTTTTTTTTTAAATGACTGCAAAAGACTGAAGGTCTGACTGTGTGGTCCGTGTTGCTATTGAAAGGCAGGATAATCAGATCTCTCTGTCTACTGCGATGACTTCAAGAAACGTCTAGGGAACAAGGCAATCGGGTTTGCCACTTAAGATTCACTTAAGGAGTCTGTTAGGAATCTGTAATGTCTACCTGTTTCTCATAAGTCAGATAAGCAAGAGAGGTTATACAGTCGACCGCATTAGTCAGGTTGTAGGGTATAATATACTGTATTTCATAGCACAACTTTTATTTATTACTGTTCCCTGTTTACTGATTATAATTTCAAACTTCATAATCGCATAGATCTTGCACACATACATTTTAGGAATGTGCTGTATTTCAATACAAAATCCTCATATAAGCTTGTCCTTGTTTCAGCTTGAAAATAAATTATTTTTAATATGCAGGTGTTTGAAAGATTGCATGTAGCAGTGTATTTATTAAAGCTTTCCTACTTCAACATTGTATAGTCAGAAAGACGCCTGTGGCATATATAAAAACTGCACGTACTGCACATTCTTATTAGTCAGCAGTAGCAATAAATATGTGACAATATTCAATCTAGTTCTAATCATATTCCCTGCAGCATCTTTAGCTATAATTCATGATTGCATGCTGTGTTAATAGAGTACCTGTGCATGTAGGAGGGTCTGGCTGCCAGAAGAAGCGACCATTGATCTCAGTGCAGGTGATCCTATTGGCCCCCTGCAGGATGTAACCGGGATCACACTGGAACACCACATGATCCCCTGGTTCCCTGCTGTCACCGCCACGGGTACCATTAGTGGGCATGCCTGGGTCATTGCAGGAGGTCGCAGTAGAGACTGAGGAAGCAAGAGAAGGTTCAATAAGTGAAATGATCCTCACTTACAAGATGAAAAAGGGCTGTTATTGTACTAATTCATGGTTAAACCTGCAGAAGGAGAAGTTATTTCTATATTTACACCCAGTTGACACCCAGCTAAATAACCTATGTCTACCTAACATTTCTGTCACGTCCCTCTCAATATTCTTCTCCCTCACCTGAGAACTGCAGAGCGAAGCCCTGCTTGCTAGTGAAGAAGTCTGTGGTGAACTGCAGGCTGATTGTGTTGAAGGTGCTGTGGGCATCCGGGGGCAGCACTGAGCCACTCAACTCCCTCAGCAGGACCCCTCCATCCTGGGGCCCATCCCAGATCCGAAGCACATCGTGGACTTCCTCCGTGTGGAAAACAAGGAAATGCAGACTGGGAGAGACAAGAACAAATACTTTAGGTAATGACAGTTGGTAGATGAAAGTCAATTTAGGCTTTAAACCGCAAGCATTGGCGCTTACAGTTCAGCCTTGCAGACAGTACCTAATAATCTCAGCCAGACAAAAACGTTTTTATTTTCCCTATGATGCCACCTACAATATGCACTTCATTTAATCAAATAAACCTTTTAATGTCCTTTAATGGAAGGTAATTGTAGCAGAAGTCTATATATTGCAGCTTTTCCATTAACAGCTTTTGTCAAGAGCAAAAGCTGGGCTGATATTGCACAACTGTTTTCTTTTGTTTGTTCTGTTTTTAAGAACATTTTTGCATCATCCATCACTCCAGACAATTAAGATCAAGCTTTAGTGTTTTCTTAGATTAATACGGATGCTACAATTAAATATTGTGACAAAAACATAAAACAAACATGAATCAGAGTGGAGGAGGAGGAAATAAATGGATTAAATTAAACTACTGAGTATTTAAAAGAATCAATGCACACACAGGAGTAATGTGATTAAAAGAGACAATGAGAATAGAGGAAAGAAAATAACACAGTTAAAGGGCAAATATAAAGAGGAGAAACCAAACAGCATTTTAAAGTGAATCACAGACGCCAGATTCAGAACATTCAATAGATGTTCCACAGTGTCAGCCAGGCTACGTCCACCACAGCATTTAATAGTTTCAGTCTAGACATCAGAAAGATGATGTTGTCAAAATATCTACTCTTCACTTTGGCTTAGACAGCTGTCAGCCAGCTGGTGGTTCTCTGGATGTGAAATGCATTGCAGTTGTGTATGTGTGTGCTTGTGCATGTGGATGTGTGTATAAGTAGGACAAAAGAGCATGTATGTGGTATTTTACAACGGATTAGAGACTGGATATACTGTTGACACTCACTATAAAGGACTCATTTAAAGTTTTATTCTATGGCACAAATACTACATAAAAATGATAAAAAACACAGTTCTTTTTTGTCACTTCATGTAAATTTCAGTTTCACGATTGGGAATGAGAAAATGTAGTGAACTGTACTGAGAGAAGATGTGCTCAAAGGGAAACACAAATGACATCCCGCTACTGCAAATTTAACTTCTTTTTTCTTAAAAAAAAAAAAAGAGTTCATATTAACATCTGTTACAAATAAATTATAACATTTAATATGGAAATTAACTGAAATACTATTTTGCTCCAAACCAGCTTTCGGACACTCTCCCCCTAATTCAATCATTTTAGTTTTAATGCAAAGCAAACAGTCTGAAGTCATACTTATTGTAATAAAATACTCATGCAGCACTTAATAAGAAAGTAGTCTTGAGTGAGCCCACAAGCTTAAGCTTAGTTTTTTTTATAAATTTGTCCAGCACGCCATTTCCTGAAATACAATTTTAAATTTAACTATTTGAATGGCAATCTCTATCCCAGTCATCCAGAGAGAAGCATGGCACTTTATGTGCTTTTAGTATCCTCATCCCTTAACACACAGAGCCTTGAGCTACAGATGATGCAGAGGAAAAATAGCAACCCACTGATATGTCGGGTTTAGCAACAAGTTCCCACCGTTTCTGCATAATTGGTGTCAGACTCCGATTCCCATACTGTCTGATGTGTGAACAGCAGCCAGAGGCTACTCAGCAATGTGCTCTGTGTGTGTGGATACTGTACATAACCTACTTGACAAGTCCTGTCGCAATGCTTGTGAGAGAAGTGCACATAAAACAAACAGATGCAGACAGGCACACCAGTACATATCCACGCAAATGTACCCTGATAGGTATGTTAAAGTGTACGCTGCAGTACACACTCACACATAAGCACCCATTCCAGGGAAACAGACGCAGGTACAGAGGAGACGTGCGTACATCCATAGCTTCTTATCTCTGCAAAGCAGCACATCAAGTTTCCACTTTCATCGTCATCTAAGAACTAGCACAAATGCTAATCCCGTTCATTGTGCCCATTCCTCTGCTTGCAGTTCCCTTGCTAATACTCACTAAAGGAAAATGCCCTGTGATATGAACTAATCATTCAAAGCTCAATAATAACATTGTAAATTAAAAACAAACAATCACAGAGCACTAATACATATGACCTGTTACAAGAAAAAGAACAAGTGAGCTAAACCTGTTTATTTCTTCTCAATAATTAATGCAAAGAGAACTTATCGTGATTTATTTTTTATGAAGACATACAATCCTTTCAACAAAGAGAAGAGAGAAAGAGAGATGTTTGTATAATAAATTATATTTGTTATTCACTGAATTTGACTATTTTGGATTGGTTAAGCCTCATATAAGTTTCACATCAACGTTTTTGCACAAAACAACCACTGGATTTTGTACACCATCATTTACATTGAAAGCACATTAAGGAGGGATCTTTTCATAGTTGTTATGAACACACCTGCAAGCTAAACCTGTTTCAGTGTTTAAATGAACACCTGACTGCTGTTTACGATAGACTAGAAACATCAGTAAGCCATCCTTTAAGAATCAAAATCAGTGGTGACCCAATAATTTCCCTCTACCACTCTGCTGGAGGTGCTCCTGCAGTGAACACAGGTTATGCTTAAAGGCCTCCATCCCTGTCATGTAGGCGCCTTAGGCAGTCAGATGCTTGTTATGCAAATGCTGTTATAAAACCCTAAGGTACTACGATCCTTTTACCTGCACTCTACCTCCCCACACTCTAGAGGGGAGACACTGGGGGGTTTCACAGGATTTTCAACATGAATAAAAGAAAAAGAGCATGTTTCCTAATATGTGTATGTGTGTGTGCCTGCCTGCATAGACTACTAATGTGTATATGTACTTATGTATATGTAGTGTTGAGGATGTGAGCGAGTGTAAAAGATGGTGCTGGGGATTTGCATGAGCAATGTCAAAATCAAGCACCAGTCACGTGGTGAACCCATGCTCATGTGCTGAGGGATCTCATGTTCTAATGCAACCTTCAGGACTGTCAGACACAGAATGGCATCATGTTCCATTTCCAGATTTATGTGTTAAAAGACAGATGGAAAGGTGGGTGGAAAGGAAAGGGGTATGTTGAGGGAAAGCAGAAGGTGAGGGAGGGAACACAAACAAGAACAACGTTAATCATTGCCGTGTTGCTGGAAGAAGAGGATGATGGCGGGAGGATAAGAGGTTGATGGAGAGCAGAGGAAGCACTGAAGGATGGAGGGATTTGTACTGAGCGCTCGGATGGATAGGATGGACGTGGGCTGCATGTTAGGATAATTGGATCCTTTTATACAAGACCTCAATAGCCAATCTCTCCTTGTCACTTTCTAAGAGTGAAGGCTGGGGGGCGGGATAAGGAGATAGTGGAAAAAAGAAGATGGTGAAAGGATAAAAGTGATGCGGGAAGGTGTAAGAAAAGATGTTGATACTGACATGTGAAAACCTGTTTCTCTTTTTCTTTTCACTCAGAAGTCTTAGTAGAACACATGCAGGGCATGTAGCCAACACATTTCTTTCATGAACCAATCCTCTCGCTTTTTTCATTAATCTGCATGTTCTATTTTAACTTTTGTTATGTCTACTCTCTATGTGATGTGATGTGGTGTGTGCATGTGCGTGTGTGTGTGTGTGTGTGTGGAAAGGTTCACACTTCTTAAATGGGAACAAAATCCATCACAGTTACTACACAGCAAAGTTGTTCATTTCAGAGGAACTGGGAAGAGAAGTGCTAGTTTCCAGTGGGGAGTCCATTTGGAGACAACTTTTCCACTTAACACAAATGCTTGGGGATGAGGTGGAGTGGGTCGGGGTTGGGTGTGTGAGCATGAATAAAATTACAGGTTGAAAGAAGTGGAATTACTGTATGTCGCTCTCAGAAAAAGGAAATGTGGGTCTCTGTGGACAGTTAACATTTTTTGGAATCATAGGAAGCCATGTTTTGAAGTTTACGGCTGAGGGCTCTTCTTTACACTTGTCCTCCTCTTAACAAGATAAAATAGTTCAATCAAGTGTCAGAGGAATCGCTGTGAGGAGATGAGATGGGAAAGAGAGAGATGGGAGAAATTTCTCAGGTCTTCTTTGATTCCGCCTTAACTATTTTGTATTCATATGAGAGAAACAGAGAGAGAAATAGTGTTGAGACTCTCTCATATGAATACAAAACAGTCTAGCTGCAATCATGAGTCCAGTGGGGAGTCTTCAGAATAGGTGTGTGTATGTGTGCATGGAGATGATAAATAAGTGTGTGTATGTATGTATGTGTGTGTGTGTGTGTGTGTGTGTGTGTGTGTGTGTGTGTGTGTGTGTGTGTGTGTGTGTGTGTGTGTGTGTGTGTGTGTGTGTGTGTGTGTGTGTGTTTGCAATGAAATGAGAAAGAAGAGAAACGTGGAACAAATATATGTATGCAACTGCCTGCAGTTTCACAACTAATTGAGACTGCATGTATAAAAGTAAAAGCTAACCTCATCAATATGTTAGGAGGTTGCCTCTGTGGGACTGTCCCAGTGGGATCATCCATCAGGTTTGAGATGCATCCATACCATGATTAAAATAGACCAAGCAAACTAAACAGTACAACCAACACATCTGAGTTCTCTTGACACCTGAACCCAGATGTGGTCACAGCAATCTTTGTCTACTTCATGTACTAGAAAGAAACATGATGTAATAACATGTAAGCAGTGATATCATACAGATAAAAGAACAGTCAAAATTATTTTCACACAGGAAAATGCGTGAAATTGGAAATTTGGCAGTGAAATAAAAGTAGAGGTTTAAGAACACACACATCCCTCTACCCTACTCTTAAAAATCACCATTCTGGAATACCGCTTTAACCTTAAACTAATCCTAATTAAAACAACAACAAAAAAAATCATATTCTCTAAATACCCCCCAAGTGAAAAGTGAAAACAATCCAAAACAATTTAACTGTGTTAAAAACAAAACAAAAAAGAAAACTGTAGGCCTATTCTAAATGGTCCACAAATTGGCACTCAGAAAAACACACACACACACACACACACACACACACACACACACACACACACACACACACACACACACACACACACACACACACACACACACACACACACACACACACACACACACACACACAGGGGTAAACTAAAAATATGTAATACTATTTTCTGGCTTTTGCAAAACCCACTTTGTGTAAAGCCCAGTGAAATATATGTGCATATTCATTTTAGACTGAGGGCACAACTTCTGTGGTGGACCATGACAAATTGTGGAGGCATTGTGTTTGAATCTTTAAAGGTTGAATCCACCTAAAAATAGAACCCACACGCAGTCTGTTACTTCTGAAATGTTTTACAGCTCAGATTTTATCATATTGTAAGTCTCTCTTTAAGCTGAGCAGCAGTGTATGCACTGATAATCGTACTGTATTTATAACAAGTCTTGGTGCTGCTCCGCAGACGGTGAACAATGGAACATCTGTTAAGACACTGTGATTTTCTTGGGCTCTGAAGATATTTTGTATTTAAATCTGAAGATACAGTTCTATGTGGTTTTAGAGATTAATTTATCTGTTCAAAATCACTAGATTCACACAGAATATTCAGTTTTACAGTATACTTTCCATTTTAAAGGATGTTCAGTAAGATGATACTCTATTCTAAGCTCTATGAATATCTTTATCAACAGAAAACTGTCCGGTGATATGCAATCTTTCCTGAAAGGCCAATATATGGCATCTAAGATCACAAGGCAGATGGCTTCTGTGTGTCTTGTTTTGTTTGTTCATTCCGCATTCTGCCTCGATACGCGGAATTCTTACACCACAGATGAAAACAACTCCTGAGCATTTATTTCCCCATTTCTTGCCTCATCTTTGGAATTACTAGATATTTTGGTCAAAGGTGCCTATACCATTTTTTTGGTTTCCTTTTTGAATTATATTTAATTTACATGACACAAAAAGAAAAATAACGTCTACAAACAGACTTATAAACACACACACACCTCACATTCAAAAACAGAACAACAATCAAAGAACACAACACCCACAAAGAGAGAGAGAGAGAGTAAGACTAGGGAGAGATACAATACATTGATGTTTAAGCCTATATTGGCCTTTCATTGGAGAGAAAGTATATGGCAAAGTATAGAGAAACTGGATTTTACTCAGCAGGGACTTCAGCAAACAAGTGTAAAAATGTAGGTGCCTAATAATTGGGCCCCAGGTACTCAGAATTTTTTCATGTAAACCATCTATGTTGCTTCAAAGCCTCTTGAGTTGTATCCCTGACACCCGTTTTGTAAATCATCTGGAGAAACAAGCAGTGCTGATAGCCTTCCATTCCTAAATGATCCTCTTTTCTACAGTACTAACGCAACAGACATAAGGGTCTGCTGTACAGTATGTGACATTACAAGAGAAGCTTTGGAACAACAAAACAAAGTCTGACTTGTAAATAATGAAACAACAGGCTTGAGGAAGGGAGAAGGGAGTTTCTTTCAGCTCCATATAATATGCAAAGTGATTATTTTTGAACGAGTCTGCAGTGGTTGTGACACCATTATCCTTATAGTTATTTATAGTAAGTTAAGGCTAGATCAGATTGGGAATGGAATAAAATTATGATTGAAATAAATATAATATACAGAAAATTCAGGTACTTGGAGCACCCTTTTAATTTGTTTGAAAATGTTAATTGAGTTGACATGATAACAGATGCCACCAGATTAATAAATGACCTGAAAGAAAACTGGTTCTCACTGCATGAGACTTTGTAGCCACGTGGGTGCATCAGAGAGTTAATTTGTTTGGAAATGATTTTGCCAATAAATGAAGGCTCTGGCATTGGCTGCCCAATGATTTTTTTGTAAATGAATTGTGGCGATAAAATAGGTTTTAAACTCCCAAACACATGTCATTATTATGACTCAAGAATAAAAAATTCCAACAAGAGCATAATTGGAATATTTTGAAACAATACAGAAACCTGGGGAGCGACAATATTTTAATCACATTCATACGCCCTATGGGAGAAAGTGGCAAATACCTCCATAAATCAGTATCTTTCTTCAACTTGTCTAATTGAATTCAAAAGTTGTCCTTAAATAAAAACTTAGGAAGAGACAAGCAGGAATAGACAAGCCCAATGAAATGAACTAGCTATTTCAAGGGGATTCAAGGAAAAGAGGATCCAAATGTTCTATAACATTAATGAATTTTAGTTAGTAAAAATGTCATAGTGAAGTGTAAATTTAAAATGGAGGAGATTTAAATGATCTGGAAATCATCAATTGTATGTTTGTGATGTACTAACTTATATGCAGTGCTATAATGCTGATCAGCAAATGGAGTCAGTACCAGCTTCAGCACTTCTCATTCGATGGTGTCTTCAGCAGAGTCAAATCTTTATTCTTTTTCTGTCCCTGCAGATGGTCTCTGCACTTGGAACTTTAAAGAGTGCCGGTGTGATTCACACAAACATCACACCGCGGGAACATTATGGTCGTGAACCACAAAGCCATGCTGTTCCAAGTGAAGCTAATCGACTTCAGTTCTGCTGTCACAGCTGTTGAAGTTGAACGTGGCATCACCCTGCAGCCTACTGCTTACAGGTTAGTTACAGATTTACAGATCCACGTTGAATTAGACTGCAATATTAATATTTTCTCATTGAGTTGTAGCATCACAACACTTCAAACTGTGCAGGCACAATTATTGGGCTTCCAATCACAGATTCCCGCCTTAAAGCCAAGGAGGCAGCTGCAGGTTTAGCATACTGGAAGACCTTGTGATGGTAAGTGGTCCTCACTTCACTATATACAAGTACAATTACACACTGAATTAACAACACCACTCTGAAGGTAAAGAATCAGATTAATCTGAACGACCATTGGCTTTGTTTCCAAATGCAGCTGTACCCAGAAGCAGAGATCCAGGAAAGGTCGGCGTTTGTTGACCTGCTTAAACAGATGCTGCATCTGACTCCTCAACAGAGAATCTCCCTGAGTGAAGCGCTTAGTCACCGCTTCATAGACATGAGCCAAGGGGCTGACAATGATGACACCAGCTCTCAGTGAGTGATTGGTTGGGTTAACACAGTTTGTAGATGAAATGTGATGTTAGATACAAACTGTACTAGATAAATAGATGTTAAATTGACTGAAGGATCCGTTCACTTATTATTCACTCATTTGCTGTCATGCTTCTTCCAGTGAAATGACTTCACCTGTTATCATCAGTCATCAAGAGCCAAACGATGGAGACTCTGATGCTGCTGATAAAGCAGCCATGACATCTGCCTCCACAGAGGAACCATCTGCTGCACCTGGACTGATGGACCAATATGACGCTGATCCAGCTTACCAACTGTCACCACAACTGCAGCTGATGAAGCCACAGCCTCCACTGCCTCTCATGATGCTGCTTCAACAGCCCCTCCTGAGACCGACCCATATGAAGCTGATTCGGCTGAAAAAGGTCCAGTCACTGCGTCCTCAAAACATGAAACCTCAGCTCCTCCTACAGAGGCTGAAATAGATGAAGCTGGTCCAGCTAAAGAAAGCTCAGCCGTGGATTCTGTAGTCTCAGCTACCAGCTCTACATACAGTTGCAAGCAGCCACTGAAAGGGACGAGGAGGTTCTTTGGCAGGGTGTTCAGGGCCATGTGCTGCTGTTGCTGCTCTGCAGGTATGGATGAATAATCCCATGTTTTCATCCTCTGTGTGACGTTGTGTATATAAAAAGAACTGTCATAGTAGCCACAGTTTCTGTTTCTTAATGGCAGCAGGAGCAGCAGTTTTAGTAGCCAGAAGTAACAGTTGTATTTTAGTAGTTTTATTAGTAATGATAGTGTACCACAAACATCTTATGGTGCGTGTGTGCGCACGCACTCCTTGCCGCCCCCATAAACATGCCACACACATAAAGTGCTCCCACAGTTTATAAGTTTACAGTCGGACCATTTTCTCCGCCTCTCCAGCTAAGCTCAGCTCCGTCAGCAGGTGAAGTAAACTGCTCCACGACATAGTGAGTGACACATTAATCATGCGACACAACAAATCGATAATGACATTTTTTGACAACACTATTAATAATCGATTTGTATCGATTTTATCGATTCCTTGTTACAGCCCTACAATACTCCCCACCTTAATTCCCTTAAAAGCAGTATGCTGCTTTACACTAATAGCCAGCGGCTCAAGTGCTAAATTGAACAACAGACGACTGGCACAGCAGCCCTGCCTTGTCTGATGCTTAAGGTTAAAAGATAATGACCTATAACTATTAGTAAGAATGGCAGATGTAGGGCAAGTATAGAGCATCTTAATGAGTGATAAAAAGAATTCACCGAAACCATAATGTCTCAAAATGTTGTGCATCTCCATTCAATCTGATCAGATGACATAACTACAGGCGTAGTGCGTAGTTACTTTATATTTAGCATATATTATATTACATAATCTCTGGGTGTTTAAAAAAGCCACACACAGAGTCATTTTGATCAGGATGTGTTATAGATTAAATATGCCTGCCAAGCCTTGTAGCCAGCATCTTTGCCACCACTTTATGATTGTTATTTAAAATAATTAGGGATCTTTAAGCCAACAGATCTGGGCCTGGGTGATTTAATATCCTCTTTTTATTTCTCAAATAGTGAAATTAGAATCTAGATCAACATTAGCAGATGTCCTTATTTTAGATAATTCAACAAGATTTTGTCTCTATGTCTATTGCAGTTAGATGTATATAACTTTGCACACAAATCTCTGAAATAAATATATAGTTTTAATTTTATATGTGTAATAGTTTTATCTTGAGGATTGGTTAATATTTCCTCAGAAGAAGACTTTTTGAAAAACGGCCTACTCATCTGTGCACCCCTCAACATTCAGCTGAAATTGCTTTTGTCTAAGCACAAGTGTTTGCTTATTGACCTGCTCACTCAAGGTGTTGTTATATCAGTTTTTTTTCAGTTTCATGATACAGAACAGATCTTTCATGGACAGAGAAAATGTGTATGCCTTCTATGCTGTGTATCCCTTCTTACCACAACATTAAAATATTCTCACAAAAATCAGAAACAGTAGTGTTATCACTATCTGAGATTCATGCAAGTGTATGCACATGGGCCACTCTGACCATGTTCTGGCCCCCTGATACCTGGCAACTGAACCCTTTTCCTGTTTCTGATTCTGATGTAATCTATAATTATCAGATTGAATATTTGCATATTATGAATAAATGAATAAATGCATTGACAATATCAATACAGACATAGAACAGTTAGAGGAGGAAAGCCCACAGAAGTACACTGAGATTTTGATATTAGAGGACATTATTTCTTACTAAATACCAATTTTTAGATGAATACTCATCGTTTCATTGTTCAGTGTACCATGTGGCCTAGATCTCTCATTTGCTCTCTGTAGCAGTAACCACTGAATGTTCCATCGGTGAAATGGCTCATTGACTCCCTTATCTATATTCCTTTTATCTTGTTATTATCTCTTTATGTCTATATTCCACTCTCTGCCTCCCACCTATATTCTCTCTCCATCAATAACTTTCTGCAAGCCAGTCTGCAGGCTTTTTAGATGGCTGCTGTCATTCGGCACAACTCCTGGCCTCACACTTACTCAGTAAGGTTTGATTAGTGTGCTACCTTCAGCTACGCCATTTGATATACAAGGAATCCCTGGACTAATGCATTGCAAATTCTTCTCAATAATGAATTGCGTGGGTAAGATCAAAGGCATGGATATGGAGCATATCTTGCAGAGTAATGGCACAGACCCAGAGGTAGTGAAGGCACTAATGAACCTAAACTAGTAATCATAAGGGACCCAAGAATGTCAGATGTGCAAGCTATGGGACAACATCCACACACAAATAGATTCATACAGAAAATTAAAAAGGTACAGTGGAAAAACAACAACCAAAAAAGACATGAAGTGCAGCCTGAAAGTATAGTTTTGGATCTACTTTGAAACTAAACTATTACCAAACTCAAGCTAACACACCAAGCAGATACTAAAAATGGTTGCATTACAAGCCTGACAAAGCATTACGAGGGAAGATGCCAAACTTTTACTTCACTGTGGGCCAGACTTCAGCCGGTTGTTGTCTGAATTTACAATGAAATATTGAACATGAAAACTTTGCACACATAATGTATATAAAAAGGGAAATTGATTCCTTTATATTTAAGCTCATGTGGATGCAAACACATTGGAATCCATTAATCCAATTCATGACAAGAGAGATTACAGCCCTTCTATTATCTATCTACACTATTCTTTCAAGCCCCTACGGCTTATAACACTACATTTGTTTGCTGCTTCATCATCAGAATATTAACTGTGTTCATGCACTGTGCATGAACACAGTTAATATTCTCAACAAATCTCAACACACTTACCCTACTCAATGCATACATCATCCATTTAGTGTTTATCATGAGCATAATCATAAGCATGCTGTTATTTGACTGACACTGGTCTTACCATGCTACAGTCATACAGTATCTTAATGGATAGAGCATAATGATAACACCACCAGGGTTACGGTTTCAATATGAACAAGGACACTGTCTTGTTAAAAATGTATAGCATACACTTGTGATACAGCACTTTCCAAAAACATATTCAGTAAAGGCTTTGAATGATCTTATATGTATAGGGAGACCACATTCGGTGCTTACACACAAGAGCCAGGAAGTATGCCTTTGGAGGGGCAGAGTATAGATAATGGTTAGAGTTTGGATTGTTGGGATGGATCTGGGTGAAAGAGAAATACAAGTTGTTTCATTACCTGTAAAACTGTGACATCTTAATAAATAACATCTGTCATTTGTGCCAACTACTTCATATACAAAATAACACAGGGTCCTGTAATTGACACAAAGCTGCATTCTTGCTTCTGACGCCTCAGGATATAGCACATCCACTAAAACATTTGCATACATAAATGAAAGGCATAAAAGCTTGTAATGCATGAATGCATGCGGACTAAGTGGACGAAGGCAAATAGGTAGGTAGGTGATGGAAAATAAAACATCTAGCTAATTATTCCTGACATTACATTACTTAAATTAGAAATGTGACTGATATAATACAGAAAAGGGTAATAATTTTCAAGCTGGACACCATCCAGTAACTTGAAAGAGAAGAAAAAAATCCTAGCATGGTTGATAAGCTGACTTTGTCCCCTGGTGATGATACCAGATGCCTCATTTTGGGGGTGTAACATTCAGAGAAGGAGCAGCAAGGAATCGATATCCTGGGGCTGCCGGAAAACACACTATACTGCATCATCCACATCATCCCACAGTTTTGCGAGCATCTGGGGATCTCGCAGCATGAGGTGCACGACTCGGTTTGGAAAAAGAACATCTTGGCTGCTTTGCCTTGCTGCCACTGCAAACCCAACCCGGGTGATCCATAGCCATCACAATGGTGGGAGATTTAAGGGTAAGCTTGTTTAAAAAGATCCACATCCAATACAATATATATAACAGAAAAGTGGTAGAGCATAACTTTGAGTCGTTTAAACTGTCTAGGAACCTCTTGCCAAAACCGTACATCAGCAGAATTTGTCTTGCTTACATTTCAAGACAGGTGATCAAATTCCTGAATACATATAACATATACATAGAAGGGCCTTCGTCTTTAAATTCTCTGGTGTAGTGTAGTCTAAAACCTGGAGGCCCTGAGGTGGCATTTCCTTTCACCCAGTAGTAACTCAGCTATTGGCCAACAGCAGCTCACTATAGATTGATTACACAGCAGCCTGTGAAAGTGATGAATACCACTGCAAAAAAGGGGGGCTAAATTGGAAGTATATTGAAAGGTGGTAGATTGAAAGAAAGCCTGGAAAAGAACAATGTAATCAGAAAACTAGAGAGCACACAAAAGGAAACTAAAAAAGTAGTTCAGACCTGATAGTGCTTCCAGGGGCGGCCTCAACGGTCCACATACAGTGCAGGTTGTGTTCATATGGAGCTGGGTAGCCCGGAGACAGGATACGACCAGTAGGCTCATCCTTGATGGTACCGCCACACTCCGCTAGCGAGGAGGGAAAACAGAAGAGAAGATTAAGCAAGTGAATAATGAGGAGAAGTAAAAGACAAAACAGATTAAGGTGCAAAATAAGTCTGAGCTCATCATTGTTTTGAAAGTCAAATTAATACAACGATACAGCAAGGTTAACATACTTAACATATCAGAATCTGCATCGACCCACTTCCAGTAAAGTGCATCACATCAACTCTCTCTCATCATTATTAATTATTGACATAGCAATCATATACTCAAATGTGATGTGCTTCATCATCTTGTTTGCAATTTGAATGATAGGAGGGAGAGCAGCCAACTTAATATACTCTATATGTATCTCCCTCTTGGCTCAGCAAAGACAGTCCACCATCTCGACCATGATCTCATCTCTCTGCCTTTGAAAGCTGATGAACTTGTTGATTGAACAACACATCATTAAATGTATTGACTCAAGTTCATTGTAATTTTTAAGGAAGACGTTTTGACTGATATGTCAAAATACCTACGTCTTGTTTTCAGTTATTCATCAGAAAAGATATGTGTGTACTGAACAGATATGATATGGTTGTATCTATGATGTCTACTAGGCAACATGATCATACCTAGAGTGGAAAACCTGTCATGAATCATATGTTCGTTGGAGGAGTGTCACTCATTGTGCATGCTGGTGTGTGTGTGCACTAGTAGTAGTACAAGTGGGTATGATAGTTCTAGTATCACCTTAAGGCTCAACAAGCGCCCAAAGTATACCACACATACCCCACATCTCTCCAAAAAACATCAAAAAACAACTCTCCAAAAATCAACATCAGCAGAAACATCATGAAACTACAAAGCAAAATCAGAGACCCAATCAAAAACTGTGAAGAATGGAGTTTGTTTTGTAATGAATTGCCATTAAAAACACTGACTGAAAAGCAATTTTCAGCCCCACTCTAATTAACACCTCCTACCCAAAAGATGAATGGAATAAAAAAGAAAATGTTCTTCAACAACATCAGATTTGAAGTGTATCTGTTCACTTTTTTGAGATCATCTCAACTTGAGGTGGGTAAAAACGTCTCCATCCTCTAAGAGGAAAACGGCTACTTTAAACAGGAGGAAAATGGAGGTCTGGGAATCACACTGACGATCATAATGATGTTTGTGAAATCCATCTGTGATTGCAGACTCTGTACATCAACTTTGCAAGACACACACAAACAGAGTGACTAGCAAGCAGTATGTACCTAAGGAACTAACTAAATTAGCATTGCACAGTAGTCACACAGTGAAAGAGGGAGTCGGCTAAGCTGTAGTTTTCATACATATCTAACATGAACATTTTGTCACCTTCCATTTGACAAACATGCGTTTCCTTCTGTTTGCTAATCAGTTTCTCCTTTGTTCCTTTTCTGTCTCTCTCCTCGCCTGTCTCCTTCACTCTGTCCTTCTCCCTCATGCATTATACATTTAAATAGTAATAATCACCAGAGCTGGCCTCTGATCATTTTTGCTGTCAAAGAATAAAACGCACACACCCATACATGCACAAACACACACACACACACACACACACACACACACACACACACACACACACACACCGAGTGAATATAGTATATGTGCAGTTATAAAGATTACATAAAGGATGTGATTGTCAATTGTTCTTTAATAGTGCAAAAAAAGAGGAAAAAAAAACCATGAGAAAACTAGATGAAGAGACAACTCAAAAAAAGTGTGATCTTTACAGTCTTGCAGAGGTTTTTTGTCTTTCTTGAAGTTTTTTTCTTCCTTTGCAATGCTTTTCCTGTTGAAGAAAACTTGCTGTTTCACAGAGTGAAAAGAGAAGACGGTGATCTATCACAGTAAGACAATTCCATCTTCTTCTACCCTTCTGACCTAAGAAACTACCGCTCAATGCTACCATGGCAGTGTAACTCCCTCAGCTACTCCACCCCTTCAATCTATGTCCTCACATACATCTTTCTAGAGTCAACTCCTGCTATACCTCTCTCTCTCTGTGTCTCACTCTCAGCCCAAACTATTTTAAATTCCACTTTCTACAATATTAACTATGTATTAAATATATATTTTATAATATGTTAAGTAAAACACAGCCTATAAATCAAACAGATATCAACATGAGCTCACTGTATGTATATGGTGTATATACATATATATTGTAAATAATACCCTTCAAAGAAGCCCTTTCCATCCTAGGGCTTCTCAGGGATTCAGCCATATATCTTCTCTTTCACTTCTCTGACTTTGAGGATATAAACTCTTCACCTCAGTTTCATTCTTCTCCCCCCCCTGCTTGCTATACCCTTCTCCTCTGTACTCAGTGTGTCCCCTACAGCTGGAAATAATCCCACCATTACAAACAGAAGCAGTCCCTCATCTGTTCCCAAATTCACTCTGGCTGTTAGACTATCATCCACAGCGAAAGGGGCATGGGGAGGACAAACGCATTCAGAGATATACAGTAAGCTCAGTGTTGTTTATACCGAGACCTGAAATTACCTGTCAGTTTGGTTGGAAAACGGAGCCCAGCAATATTATTTTAATCACCTTGGCTGATGTCAAATAACACCTTCCTGTCTGTTTTCTTTACTGAAAGTCAGGTTGGTTTGTGAGAGACTCTGTCAAAATGTCACCTGGGAGAAGATCCCAAAAAAAATTACTCTGGGTTTGTTACCATGACACTATGGGGTATATGTGACATTGTTCATTCATCAGTTTATTACTTTTTTAAATACTACATAATATGTTTGTGTCATCTGGTAGTATGTGATTGGTGAACTGTAGATGCACAAATAAAAAGAAAAGATGGGTAATTTTCAGCTACACCACAGATATGAGCTAACTTGGGTTAAATCTTGCGTATGTTTTCTGGTGTGATGCCAATACAGGAAAAGTCTTATTGTAATAAAAAATAATGTGAAAAGGGGAAATTTCAAACGAGATCCAATGTGAATATGTGGAGCTAAATGGAGCATTCTCAATGAGATAATGCACTGAATGAAGTGCTGGGAAAGCAACCAAGTGGATGCCCCAAAATAGCAAAGCTAACACAAACCACAGAGCTTTTCTTAAACCTGCACAGGCATATTCACATTGTTATTATGAAGAAGAACTAGGTCAGACATCTTAGTAGGGATGATAAATTGAAACTGGTCTGGATTAACAGTGTGCCAAATTGTGAATAACCATTAATAAATGCTGTAATTTAATGTAACACAGCGCAATGTTATTTAATACAACCTGACATATTAGTAAAACACAACATACTTTATCAAATTGTGATGTGAGGAAAGGTGATAACACACTGTGATGTAAGACAGGGCAACACAGAATAACATGATGTGACATCAGAAAACATACCATATGGTGACATGACCAGCGGTGAAAAGTACATTGATTCATGTACTGCACTTAAATATAATTTCCATTTCTGTTACAGATTTAGATATAAGTTAGTTTGTACATTTGTATATTTAAAAGCGTACTTGATAGTCGCTTTCAATTAAACTACCAACATTAGATACATTCCTTGGCTCATTATAATGATCCATAATATCCATAATATAATATATATGTAATATAACACTCTGGCTGTCTGTACAATGAGTCCTTTTGAAGCTTTAATACATTTTAGTGACACTTCTGTAGTTTATTGGGTATATTTACATAGCGACACTAGTATTTTTACTTAAGTAAATAATCTGAGGCAACAGAACCTAAAATTATATTGGCAAATACGTTTTGAATTTTGAAAGTGAATTCCAACACCTTATGAAGAGCATCTGACTCACCAACACAGAGTGGGAGGGGGCTGTCCCATGCTCTCCTTTCTCCCCTCAGGCAGGTGAGCACCTCAGGGCCTTTAAGGGTGTAGCCTGGATCACAGCTATATGATACGGTGCTCCCTGCAAAATGGCCCTTGTCCTCCCGCTTGTAGCCAAACTGGGGAACACCTGGATCCTCACATTTCACCAGTTCGAAACCTGTTCGAAGGGAGAAAGAAAAATGAAAAATGTGAGGAGAGAAGGGGGATTGGTGTTTGAATTAAATGTTTAAAAAAAAAAAAAAAAGTTTTTGTGAGTAAGATAGAGATTGTTACTCACTGGTGAAGTGCAATTCAAAGCCTTTACTGGTATTATCGGCATTGCTGACGAACTCAAGCCACATGGAGCTAGACGTGGAATTCAGAGTTGTGTCTAGCAGCTCACTGCTTGTAAACAGCCCCAGCATACGAGCGTTATTACTGCTGCCATCAAAGACCTGGAAGGAAGAAAGAGTGGGATGAAGCATCTGAATTAAGACGATCAGGTGCACGCACGCACGCACACACACACACACACACACACACACACACACACACACACACAGACAGATATGCTGATAAAGGCTGCGTAACACAACGTTGAGGGTAACTCCCCCCGCGCTCCCTCACTTTAAGTACGTCATCTTCCTCCAATCTGAAGTCTCGTGCTCGTAGCTGGATGCCTTTGCCAGGCTGCGTCTGGATGGAGTAGATGCACTCGTGGTTGTTGCCGTAGTAACCGGGGTAGTTGGGTGAGAGAAGCACCCCTTGCATGCCAGTCACGGATGAGCCGCATTCAGCTAGAGAAAAAGAGAGGGAGCAGAAAGACAGAGAGAGAGAGAGAGAGAGAGGGGGGAAGGGAGAAGGCAGTGGTGTGGGAGAGAGCAGAAGACATGTCAATCGCTATATGCTTGAAACTCAAAGTGTATTTATTCATGCTGTCATGCATAGGGAGATTGGGAGAGATGATGGGGAGAGGAATGTGGTCAGTGACAATACCTGAATGTTGGGTGGCGCATCGTCATAATCACACCGCAATCTGAATATGATTAACTGTAATTTCAGCTCTGTTGAAAATGTGTTTTTTCGGAATCAAATCTCTCTCTCGCTCTCTTTTTTTAATAGAAAAATATCTGCCAGAAACTAAATGACCACAAATGTACCCACACTTTTAACTTCTTGAATGCAGTAAGGTAAAATGAGGTGAGGTAATGGGATTGTCTGAAGAAGATTGTATGAGTTTCTAAAATAAGGCTGAATATGACTGCCAGAAGAAACAGATCACCACTGACAACTTTATTTAGAGGCAGAAATGGAGCGACACACAACCAACTGGTAGCTTTACTCCATCAGAAAAAAAGAAGATGTGAGAAGAGGAGCAAAAGAAACAGACGTTCGAGCGAATGTTAAATGTTTGCCTTGAAATTATACTTGACCTATTTTACACATGTGTAAACACTCAAACACACAACATCTGGAAACAAGTCAGATATCATTGGTGTGGGTAAAGAACATGAATGTGGCTTTGTAAATGAGCATTTATTAAACTGTAATTACTACTCAAATAGAGTTTCAAAATTGTTCAAATGACTTTCTATTATATATATATAAGTATGCAGTTGCTAGTCGGTCAATAATCATCAAGCTCTATGCTTTCCCTATCATTAGGCCATTAGGACACTGTTCATTTTCATATCATCTGCACACTAATCTCTGCTCTTGAGATTTTGTGCATCATAGAATCAACACACTGACCTAAATCTTTATAGTTTAACCTGTCATTTTCCCCAGATATTAGTAAGAAGCAACATCAATAATTAACACATATCAGCTCTTTAATGTCATCCTCATTAGAGATTCTGCTCTGTGTAATTTGGACAAAGTCAAAAAGACTGTTTCTGGAAAGCTATCTAATGAAAGGACTAAATGTGGGAGGATGGAGGGGTGATAATGAGGAGAAGGGAGAGGGAAATGCCTTGTCTTCCAACATGACTGACAGTTTTGTACATTTCTTAATGGGTGGGTGTATGAGGAAAGGGTTTGTGTGAAGATATGGCCGGGTGATGGTGGGGGGGGGGGGGGGGTCGGGGAGTGAGAAAAGCCAAAATAAAGCATGTGACCACCTACCAACACACCTTGGCAGAGGGGAGCTCCACACCCGCCTCCTGCCCCCTAAGCACACCACCCTCGCCGGACCCTCGAGTCGGTAACCTGGGAAACAAGAGAAGATAAGGGCGTCCCCAACCCCGTACTGCAGGCCCTTTCTGGTACTGTACGGTGGGATTCCAGGATCCTCACATGGCTCCAAATCATATTCTGCAAAACAGAGAAAGAATTTTTAAAATCCAGTGCTGATAATATCCTGTGATGCATTCATACATAAAACACTTAACTGTGACATCTGCTTTTTTGTTTGCGCTTGATACAATCACAGTCAATGCCTTTTCCTATGATGTTTAAATGTGTGAAAGTATGAATTTAACTGATCAAGTCTTCTGTCACGCTTTGAAAGGCTGAGAATGTATTCCCACTGATAAAAACAAGAGTGTAAACCATGATTTAATATGATCAAATTCCCTCAAATCTTAGATCACATCTAAACGGCAAAACATTAAATGTCATTTTCATCTGTACCTTCTTTTTCTCTCTCTCAGTGTTTTGATTTACTAAATCCATTCTCACCAGAGAAGGTGATGTTGAATCCCTCGTAGGAAACAGAGAAGTCAGACAGAAAGCGGATCTGAGCCGTGTAGTTTCCAAACAGGCCTGCGCTGAGAGGCGTGGGCAAGGTGGAGCCTGTCAGTTTCCACAGGGGCTGAGAGAAGCTGCCATTCTCTGTCACCAGCAAATGGTCATGAGGACTCTCAAGGTGGAAGGTGTGAAAGGTGAATTGGACACCTGAAAAAGAGAGGAAGAATGGACCATGGCCTTTTTGACAGTGGTGGCGTTTTTTCCATTAATATACACATTATGTACATACAATTTTTCAGTCATTGGAAACAAAGTTTTGGCAGTTTCAGGCATTAATCTTTGGATTCATGTGAAATGCAATATTACTGCTTTCATAATGCATCCAGCCTCAGTTCCCTGTCTTGCTCTCCTATTACTTACTTTACAACAACATTACACCCACGCAGAAAGAGCAACAGCAAATAAGGCTGTGTCAATCTGATGTGAGTGCTCTACCAAAGGTGACATATGACTGAGGACTCGTTCCATGGTGCTGCAGTCCTATGCTAGCCTCTCAGCGGCCCAGTCTTAAAGAGATGGCTTGTTCGGAGAAACAAAAAGGCCACTCAGTAGGGGGAAATGACATTGTAGGGTAAATTGAATTTGACTGCTACATGTGTTGACACAGAATTTTCTCTGCTAACCTTTGCCATGGGAGGTCTCGATTATCCACGTGCAGTTAAGGTTGTGCGGGTAAAAGTCTGGAAAGCCCGGTGACAGGATGGTGCCCACGTTGCCCTGGATATAACCTCCGCACAACGCTGGTGACACAGGACGAATGGAAACAACAGAGATGGATGACGAGAAATGAGAGGAGAACAGACAGGCAAAAATTGAAGTGGGTAAAACGAAGTAAATGGAGACAGGAATAAAATGTCCCAAAAAAAAAAAAAAAAAGGTAAAAGTCGTCTGTGCATTTACAATATGGTAAAATGCATTTTATAAGAGGTGCCCTTCAGGACAACATAAAAGGGACAGAGTGGTATCATCAATATCATTACAAAGTGGGCAGAAATCAATACTGTCCCTAAATATAAAAGCATTTACAGATGAGGAAAAAGGAAAACATCAAAGGGTAAGCTCACTCCCGTACATATAAAACATTTATGATGAAATGAGGCAAAAAATGTTAATGTCTAAAGCAAAAGCCGTTGAAAGAAACATGATCATCCTCTATGGATTTTATGATTACTCAGAAATATACAGCGATTAAAATGTGATGCAATATCAAGCAAAGTGCTCAAAATGATTGTTCATGTTTCATCTGAAACAACATACAATGTTATTTGCTTAAATATCATTCACTACAAGGAGGAAATCTGACAGGGGAGAGTGTAAATTTCTAGGTCAATAATTTTGGACGTACCATCACAGCTAGGCAGAGGGCGGCTCCACTGAAAATTGGGTTCACATTCTAAAGGCTCTGTGTCACTAAGCGTGTACCCTGCGTCACAGCTAAATGTCACCAAAGCGCCCACGTAGAAGTCATTTCCATGTCGCTGTCCGTTGACAGGTATTCCAGGGTCCACGCAGTGATCTGACTGTAACTGCAGGGCTAGACAAAAAAAAACAAAAAACAAGTAAGTAAAAAATGTTTATAAAAAAAGACACAGTCACACATATAATTCACCTGCTTGTAGTATAATTAGGCTTAAATCCCTGTATTTCTGTAGGTCAAGTGCAGGGCAAGGACTGTTAGCAGGCAGTTTGATTTCTCCAAGCAATTCTGATTAATAATTTACATGAACATCCTTTTTTCAACTGGAATGAACCAATGAGAAGTTCCAGTACGCTTTCCTGCTCCACCTTCCATAGTTTCTGCCTAAGTAAGCCGCATAGTAAATTATTAAAGCTTTGCAGAGATTTACCAACAGAGAAAGTGCAAAAGCTTACCGGTGTGAGCTTCACAGGTAGAAACAAGGATAGAAATGTCTCAAGCACTGAATTTAAAGCTTGAGTGAAAACACGCGTGTGTGTGTGTGCATGCATGCATGCATACATGCGACAGTATATGCAGAATTTTGAGTGAGGCAATGTGTGTCTAGGCAGGGATATTTGACAAGAATAATCTCACCCCATTTATTTTCTAATTATAGGTGTTATAATAAGAATGGCTTCATGCTGAAATTGAGAGCCTGTGGAGATAATATTTACAGGCAAGACTCAATAGCTTTTATAAGTGTGGTGAACAAGGCTTGTGGTTTTTGTCTCAGATTTGGTCTGTCTGTGTTATAATAGATTCATATTCATTAGTATCTGTGAAGTATGGGTGAATGATTCCTCCCTTTACAGTGGATACTGTTGCAGTCCTATATGGATACTGTTATAGGTTTGGCTTTGTGTTCACAGGTTCACAAACTTTTTGCTCTTACTTTCGTAACGTATGCGGAAGCCGATGTCAGAGTGGCTCTTGTCAGTGGAGAAGAGCAGATACACGAAGTTGGAGGTGCTTATGAGGAACTGGGGAACCTGGGTGCCCTGGTAACTTCCGATCAGAGGTGAAGAGGGGAAACGTCCATCACGGACCTCAAGGATGTCATAGTTGACCTCAGTGCGGAACCTGAAATCATGGAAATTAGTTGAACAAGGTGTTATAGAAATTGGCTCACAACAACAAAGCCTAAATGACTTTAATAAATAATTGCAATATCTATCTTCATAAAAACATTAATCTCAAGAAATGACATGTTACCATACATTAAACCCCACGTAAAAATGTGAGCAGAAAAGCAGTATTAGGTTGGGTATTCAATTTCATGGGCAATTCTCATCAGCTTCAGTGTTGAGTCATGGCTACAGTATGGTGAATGCAGGGGCTTATTCATTGTGTTTCTGTTGTTTTTTAGGGAATATAAACCACTAAAGTAGAATTTAAGCTGATTTGATGGAGGCCTTAAGTTGCACTGTGTCAACATTTACTTGGTGCACATTCAAAAACATATTTTTGTTTATCAAAATTACCCCAACAGGGGGTGAATTGGGGTCTATAGCTCATTTTTGCCCTGAGGCCTCAAGTTGTTTGATCCGCCCACAGGCAAATCGACAGCACTAAGTGATATTTAGAATTAATAAGGAAAATCTTCTAATTAACTAATTATAAAAGCAACTAGAGACCTTTGTAGAGATCATAAAAATAGATATTTATGTCTTCTACATTTAGCCTCAGTTTAAATCCTTAATGTTGCATTCCATGCAAACTGAAGAAAAGTGACTATTGTTTGATAAAATATTAAAGATCATTAATTAAACTATTTCCAGTTTACACATGTTGATTTCAAAAAAATCTCATAACATGTGTCACGCTTCGCTTAGTGTGCATGTGTGTCTGGTCGGTCATAGGCTACTTTTGGGGACTAATTGTTAATTGGGGACTGTTTGTCCAGTTAGGAAAAAAAGCCTTATCCTCAGTTGGGTCAGTGGTTTAAGTTATTGCTAGGTTAAGATTAAGGTTAAGGTTAGGTAAGTAGTGGTTATGGTTAGGGTTTGGATTAACCTCCAGGAAATGAATTTAAGTCCATGTAAAGTCCCCAAAAGTGACCATGATCTGATATGTGTGTGTGTGTGTGTGTGTCTGTGTGTGTGTGTGTGTGTGTGTGTGTGTGTGTGTGTGTGTGTGTGTGTGTGTGTGTGTGTGTGTGTGTGTGTGTGTGTGTGTGTGTGGTGTTCGCGCAAGCTCATGTTGTTTTTCTGTCATTGTTGTTAGAGCCACTTCATCTTCAAAGCCATGAATAAATTGCTTTGTTTCAGAACCATGTCATCTAAATGAAGCGGTTTGTGATATTTTATTGATGTTACATAAAAATTAAAGAGCAACAAACATTTATGTTGTATTCATTTTGCATGGTGTGCTGTCGTAGCAGGGACGAGGATGAGATGGGCTTGCAAGCTTAGTGAAACGCTAATGTAGCGTTTCATCCCACAACTCTCTCTAACTGTCTCTCTCTCAGACATCAGGACAAATTACCTCCTCTCCCATCTCTCAGATCCCCTTTGACAGACCATCTCCACTTACATATGAATTACATACACATACAGTATACATTTACATACATGCACATCTTGGTAGGGTTAGCGTGTGTGTGTTTATGTTTGTAGATGTGCACATAAACTGCAATAATATCTGCAGATCCTTTAGGGATAAGGGTATCAAATGAAAGGATCAAATACTTATGAGCACTAACTAAATAAAGCATAATATTATCTGGGTTGGGGGTTTGTGTTGATGTGAATTACATTTACCACATTACCACCAGAAAGGGAAAACAGGGGAAGCGATTAAAGAGAATGATGGCACACAAAATGTGAACACATGTTGAGGTTGTGACAAAGTAAAAGCAGAACAAATATGAGCTTTTCTGGGATTAAAAAAAGAAAAAGAAAAAGAAAAATGAAAAAAAGACAGTGACACAGCAGCAGTTGCCATCTGGGTGACTCACTTGTCGAAAATGATCTTGATGGGGTAGCCTGGAGGAGCCTCAATGATCCATTCACAGTTTAGGGCCTCCTTATAGAGTTCTGGCCAGCCAGGGGAGAGGATGATCCCACTGGGAGACTTCAGATCGCCTCCACACGGAGCTAACAGAAAGAAAGAACAAAGACCAGATAAAGATTGAATTATGTATTTCCTTTCTAGCTGATGTATGACAGTGTCCAAAGATGATCTCACGCATCAGCCAGAGCTCATCCCATTTCTTTTACTGCCAGGCTCTGTTTAATGTAAATTGGTGACAGCTCACTTCAAGGTTAACCATTTCTACAAGGGACATGCCCGTTACTGTGTGTGTGTGTGTGTGTGTTAGTGTGTGTATGTGTATGCATGTTTCCTTTCCTGTGCTGTCGTCGTTTAAATCTATCATCAAATCCCTCCTACAACAGCGCTGCTGTCGTCCCCATCAAATGGGGAAAAACTGAACATCTTTGATCGTTAGCACAGAAGACACTTGAGCACAGCGACCTCTCTCCAGTACCTTCATCTCCCTTACTGCTCACTTTGCCGTGCACCTCTTTAACTGCCTATCCTTAACCAGAACACACAGGCACAGTGGAGGGCTTAGTTACAGTGCCAGATCCCCGCTCCCTTTGAAGTAGACTGATTTAATCAGCCAACTCAGCATACTGAAGGACATCTATAAAACGCACTACGCTACAAACGCAGGGGTATGATAGATGGTCTCAGAGGAATACAAAGCTCCTGTGGCACACAGAGGGGATTGACATGTTTTAATAATGGTTTCTCCGCTACGTATCATGAATAGTGAACTTGATTAGGCCCCTTAGAGCCCAAGCCATGTTTGTACTTCATGTGCTGCGATGCTGGCATCCAAGAACCTTAGCTAGTTCATTTCTAGCTTTATATTAGCTTCATCAGTTTCTTATTTGCCTTTTCTGTTTTTCTGGAAATAGTTAATAGAATACTAGATCAGGTAGAGGTAAATGGATGGTTCAGCTGAATATAAGCTAATAATGTCTGCTACATCAGACCTTTAAAAGAGCAAAACTGGTGTATTATTACCAATTATTATCCTCTACATAAAATTATAAGACATCACTAAATAATTTTATCTGCATTGTTATGTCTTCCTCTCGTAAAAAGCAGAAGCAGCAAATTCATTTTTATTCACAATTTGGAGCGTTCAGGAGAAATCTCTTCACTATCAAGATGCAGTGATGCTGCATTATTGGCTTGAATGGACAATAAACAAACATATTCCCATTTCATTGGTTTGTAACTGTTTGTATGTAAGCTATAACACAGTGAGCACCCAGCTAATGAAGTGCAAGACCCTGGAACAAATGCTTCCAGTAGAACAGATCCTCCTTTTAATGAATGAAATCCTCTGAATATTTACCCTTGTGGTATCTGAATTTTATGGAGCCAGCTAACTATGCCAGTTCCAAAATGAATATTTAATATACAACTAGCCTTGTGTGTTTATGTGTGTGATGATGGTTGTTCCTTTACTGACCTTCACAGCGAGGAACAGCATTGTCCCACACCACATTGCCATCCTTAAGAATACAGGATATGGTCTGCGAGCCATGGGTCTTGACGAAGCCCTCCTCACACAGGAATGAGATGGAACTGCCCAACTGAAGGCTCTCACCAAAGCGCTTCCCATTAACCGGCACTCCTGGGTCTGGGCATTCATTGTGTCGAAACGCTATAAGAAATGCAGATAGGAGATGTGTTAAAGTGTGGATGAGAGCATGTAAAAGAGAACAAAAGAAGCATCACCACTGTCAGTTCTTTCAAATGTTCAGTAGAAGAGCTGATTACTCATTTCATACACATAGCATTGCATAAAATATGAGGAATATTGTTTTCAGTTCCTAAACAAACTTTGATGATTTTTTTTTTTTTAAATAAACAAGTGTTTCTTTGTTGAAAACTTGTAATTTCCCCGGTATTTATCTCTCCACAGAGATTCTAAAATAATTACCCAAGTTTGGAGACAAAACTTTTTTTCCTGCTGTCAGCATTTAGCAATGCCAGCATTTAACAAGAGGAAATTTGTTTCACTTAGTGAGTCACATTGATTCACCCTGCTGCAGTAATTCTATAGGGTGGTAAACCACACAGTTTGCAGAACATCAGTGGCAGATGACACTGCTGAATGATGCGTGGAACAAATAAACCAAGAATATTGTTTTCATACAACCTAAACCTTTATTTACAGTATCAACTCTCTCGATGAAACTTCAAGTAGTAGCCAATTAGAAAGGCCACACAAGCAGAGGCATAACCCTGGAACAAGGCATGTAAACAAATACATCACCTATGCCACTATCTCTCTCATTCCTGTACACACACACGGTTAGGTGACACATGTAGGTGTTGATGAATTCCTCTCCTGTATTCATTGGACCCAAACAGAGTGTGAGCCACATCTCATCCATCATGATCATCTTATTTATTAACGTGCCAAAAATCCCCTCAATACAGTTTGGCATGTCCTTAATTAACATGAATGATGGAAGTTGTCCGCTCAGCCCCACAACCTCTTAAAAACAGTCCTGTAGTTAGATGACACTGTTTTCAGGAACTAACCGACATCCTCAATTAACTGCTCTTGACATTCATTCACCATGCTGCAATTTTTATATATTTATTCATCTAACTTTCTGATTAATGCATTAGTTGCCATGTGTTGTCCACATTGCAGCTTCACAGAGGCACCTGGGCTGGGTTGATGAAATGTCTGCAAATGAGCTAGAGCAAAGGCACACATACATTCTGTGGTATGGCGTGTTAGCTACAGTGAGTGTTGCCCCTGGATCCTGCTTGTAGTTTCTTAAAATCTTTAAATCTCCAGAATATATCGTCATTTTAAATAGCAGTCGACAGTACACTGGATCAAAAGTACTCACTAACAAACAAGAGTGTGCAGCCATTCTAGCCTCCCTGTGAGGATGTGCACAGAAGTGCTTTCAGCACTCCATTCACATGTTTTGAGCTCTAACATGCTGATTTTAAGCAGACTAAGGGCCACGTTTTTGTGGAGGCGCAACAACTGGTGCAAGCAGTGCTCCGACTGTTCTGAAATTTTTCTGACCTTGAAACTCAATTTGCCTTGGTGATCAGTGCAGAGTGCACAGTGTACAGGTGGGCGTAGAGGCGCAGACAGGTGGGAGGTTCATTCAAATTAAGCAGAAATAAGGTCTTAGACGCTTACCAACAGGATCAAACTAAATACCTACTGCAAACGTGCTACAACAACGGATTAATGCTTGAAATATAAATTTTATATCAATTATACACTTTCACACCAAAATCGGCACAGAAAACACCCACATTGTCCATGTACCTAATGCATACCACGCTGCGCTTGTAGTTGCAGTTACCCAGGAAGCTCAAAGCCTGTGACGACGACCCCCCCCCCCCCCCCAATCTATGAGGAGTGCTTCACCATGTCTACACTATGAGCCTGGGTCTTCTAAGCTCATGTTGCAGAAGACATCCTGCCTCATTCCTGTTTAAAAGACACCATGCCCCAGTGGCTCCAAGGACTATAGACCAGTGACACTGACCTCCCATATGATAACGACTGCAGAGAGACTTGTTCTGGAGCATTTCCAGCCAACGGTCAAGCCACTCTTGGACCCCCTCTAGTTCACCTACCAGCCCTAAATGGGAATTGGGAGTTTGCTGTGCAAGGCCAGTGATGTTGTGGCTGTGGTGCTAGACTCTCTGGAGGATGCTGTCCAAGGTATTTGTCATCTTGGACAATGACTCCCTCCATGATGTCCTAGTCAAGCACAGTCATTCAACTGAAATGCATCAAAGAGGGCCACAGGAAGTCATTCCTGTCTGTGACTATCACACTTTACAACTCCTCCCTCAGGGTGTCCAAACCTCAGTCAATAGACTGGCCCCTTGGACTAATTTCACCCCTGTCAGCAGCTCATTCATTTATAATTTATGTTTTCAACTGTGCAATACTGAATTAACAGTACAATCATTTTGGGCAATAATTCAACTGTGCAGTAGTTGGTTTATATCTATACTGCATTTATATTGTACATTTCAACTAATATTTCTTATTTATGCTATTATTTTATAACATGTATAGATCGCAATAGCATTATTTTTACACTGTTATAATGTATTGTGGCATGATATATTTTTGCATATTTCTTATTTTCCTGTTTTTTTCATCATTTCTATATATTTACATTTCTATTTGGAATGTGGACTGTAACACGAGTGGATTTCCTCTTGGAGGTCAATAAAGTTTCTGAAATTATGGCCCATAACATTTAAAATGTTCATCCGTTTACAGTGTTGTTGCTCATTGTTAATTAGCACAAAACACAAAGTCCAGTTGAGGCTGATGTCATTAGTTTTACAGATATTTGGTCATACACCAAACAATTAGGAAACATATAATTTGACAAAACAAAGGTGTTAAACAAAAGTAGGTTATTGTAGCTATTTCACAAGTGAAAATGTTGATCTGCTGGCAGCATTAGAGGAAAAGTCAATAGAGCATTAAAGTCATTGGAATAATTCTCTGGGTGTCAAATATTTATGATAACTATCCAATAAACACTACACGAACCATCCAATAAAATCAAAAAATGTAAACCTGATGAAAAAGTCAGGGTTTCACTAAAGAGAGAGGAATTCATCATCTGGGGAACATGAAATAAATGTGCACAGAATTCCATAGAAATGTATCCAAGATATTTAAGTTTGAAGCCAAGTGCTGCTGGTGCACCAAGTGACCAACAAACTGACCAACATTGTTATACCTGCAGCAATGCTGTTAGCATGGCTAAAATGCAAATTTAACACATAGTCTAAAATATATGCATATATATGCATAGGCCTATATATCCTCAAACCCGTCATAACGAACTACCGGATTAACTGACTAAGAAAATGAAGTATTCCTAATACTGTGTTAGATTCAGGGTGAGAACTGAAAATGGGACCATGTGAAAGCAAGAAACTGTAAAAGTTAAAATAACATTGTATTGTTTGCATCAAAGAGAGTCACTGCAACTAATTACAGTGTCAAATGTTATTGAGACAAATCTCCCAACAGCACCTTAACTATCTATGCAATAGCTTTGTGGCTTTATAGGGTTGTGGTTAGACTTCTGTACCAATATATTTATTTTGGGATGTGGAAGAATGCAAAGATCAGGCTCGTTACACAATAGTGCATATGCAATGAATGCAATAATCCTGCTGCCAAACCCTCACGGTACAGTATATCCATGAAATAGGTTTACCATCATGCAGCCAGTGTGTACTGCGTCAGAGTATAAAACCCATCTGGAATTTCCTCAGAAGTCAGCAGCTACCCAGAATAGAATATAATGAGCACTGCCGCAATGTATCTGTCAGGTAGGGATGCTGCATCTTTGTTTGGGTTTTATTTAGATGTCAAGTCTCTATTTAGACAAAGAAGGCATGGTTTTTGTCACTTTCTCTATGTGACTGCGCATGTGAGTCTGTAAGGAATATGTTGGAAGCGCTTGTGCGGTCTGTGTAAGACAGACATAGATATGGTACATGATTCATGAGGCTCTCTTCCATACACATAAGATCACACACATGCACATGCACACACACACACACACACACCACGCACGTCACACACCGACATCTGGAATACATAACATCCAGTCAAGACAAGCTTTTCTGATAAGCTTTAAAGACTTCCATTTATCTCCTTTGAAGTAACATTCAGTACTTACTTGTAAATGTGATGTTAAAGCCTCTGTTTGTGTAGGTGTGGTCAGTCAGGAACTCCAGCCGTGCCACATGGGCACTAGTAGTGATGGGAGGAGGCAGGATGTCACCGGAGAAGGTACCCAGTATAGGAGACTCAGCCTGACAGAGAGAGATAAAGATTTTCTGACGAGACCAAAAGTATCAGGAATTCAAAAAAAGGGGAAAACGTTCAGAGAGTAAACAGCAACAACATAAGGGCTGTGTAGCTCATACATATAACTACACATGCTGCTTTTTCTACTGACGTGCACAACAGCTGATAGACAGGTCGATAGATGAAGCTGCACCAAGAGCTATTGAAAGTAACTAGGGGCAACAGCTTGTAATTCACCAGTACCTTTCCCCCATCTTTGATCGAGAGGAAGTCAAACTGTTTCTCCATGCTCAGGTCGTTGAAAGCCAGATTGATCCGGCTCTCAGGGTTGGTGATGATAAGCCACACACAGTGCATATTGTTTCCGTACTCCTGAGGGTAGTTGGGAGATAGCAGCACCCCAGATGGAGTGGTGAAGTTGAAGAAACAGGAAACTATATGGAGTGATAAAGATAGAGACAGACAGAAAGGTAGAGAAAAAGGAAATAAGAAATAAGAATATGGGCTTGTATTGTTCAGGAGGCTGAACATATGAGGCGAATTCCATTTACTTCTGCTGACTATAAGTCAACATGATTTGTTGCATTGTATTGTGTGTACATTGAAAAGGTTATTACCCTGACTGCATGAATGAAGTATTGTTACAAGCTCAACATTGACACCAACTAAGGATACTTCTGTTCAAGAAACATGTAAAGGTTTCTCAGGGACTTGTATAACTATATAAACACCTTTCTTTCACAAAAGCATGTTAGATACACCTTTAAAGATGCACACAAGCTTTAAAAAACCTGGTTGTGGGAATAAAGACTGACTTTTGAATATGAAATTCATCTAATCAAATGTTAAATGCTTACACTGTAGTGAAAGAGCAATGTTGATTGTTTACATCATCATCCTAAGTCTCATTTGAAAGATGACAGGGTTTGAGCTGAGATAGAAATTACTTTACATGACATTTAGGAGGTACAACATTTGATTAATGTTATCAACTTCAATGAAAAAGACAAGTATAGTGTCCATGAATAAAATAGTTTGTTAAATGTTAACTAAATAAACAATGCTGGCATTAAGTGGACAAATGACTCTTTCGCCAGCGTCCTCTCAGTCATTTGGCTCAGTGATGTTTATCTAGATGCTGCAGCTTTTTGTCTACCCTATTATCTTATCAATAATACAACAGTGGGCTTTATCTGCATGGTCAGCTCACTTTTCCCTTTACCCTCTAACTCCCTTGGTCTCTGCATTTGTCTTTCATGGCGTTAATTAGTTAATAAACCCCCTCCTATTGTTTCAAATTCTGCAGTCTCTTCTATGCAAACTGTGGGGATAATCTGACCATTTATTATGCTGCCCTCCATGCACTAATACATATTGATGCGTCCGTGTGAGTGTTGTTGTAGTACACTTTTACATGTGTGCAAGCTGTAATAGTGTTTGGATATAAATGAAGGGGATTCAAGAGCTTACAAACACAGCTGGGTTTCTTGGCCGACCACTGGTTGTTCTTCTGACAGGTGATGTTCTTCTTCCCCACCAGCTCGAAGGCAGGCAGGCACTCAAAGTACAGTCTGTCCCCGTGACGGAAACCAGTCCCTTCACGTTTGCCATAAGCTGGGATACCAGGGTCTCCACAACTGCCCTGGTCAATTTCTATGTAAGGAAAGATAATCACAGGTTAATGTTGCTATGCAAAACTGACATCAATAATGAATGATTATTTCAAGGGGAGAAACATGATGGTGTGTTATTAAGACAATGACTTGTCTGTATTACCTGGCATCATAAAAGAGATACATTTAAAAGGTCACAGTTTAATTAACACAAGCCACAAGCCTCATTGACTGTCTTTTCAACCTGTATATTATCTTAAATATGAAAATAGTGAATTATTATTTGGTGTTACGGGCTGTAGTCCAGGATAAGCTGATTTTTTGTGGTTTTCTTTTTTAAAAATGAGTGGGGGTGCTGAGGGAAAAAAGAGACATCTTAACTCAAGGTTATTACCAGCTGTAGCCTCCGGCAGATATTGACAAGGCACAACTACATCAGTAATAAGTGATAAGAAAATGCAGTATCTCACACTAAATCAAAACATCATTAATTTCAGTTTGAAACTGTGTGGGTTGAGCTGTTTAACATTACTAACATAACGTTACTGAATAGTACTGGCTTGTCTGACTAAGTGAAATTTGTGTATTTGGGGATGGCCCACCCAAATACATATCCTCAATCCCATTTATTTGTTTAGTTTTAAAAAGAAATGTTGTTGTTGTTGTTTACTATGGAATCTTGAAGAATAGTGTATTCATGTGCAGGCGTATAGTCTGTAAAAACTGTATATTATAATACTGTTTTGCAGCTAACTCTTAACTGGAATGTAACCACCAGCTCATTCTCCAACCCTTTCCCTCAGGGTAGACTAGCAAAATAAATGGAAACTCAACTCATGGAAAACACTGCAGTGCACATTAAATGCAGAATAGGATATATTCTACATAATCTGCACAGAGCATTAAAGAGACAGTTTGTCAGTTTGGGAAATATTCTTGTTTGCTGCTTTAGAGTTAAATGAAATGATCAATATGATTCAATCTCAGTGCAATCAGAAGAGTGACAAGTCCAACATTCGTTAAGCCTTGCTTAGCAAAAATACTTGAAATAGGTGGATAAAGTTAGCTTAAATCAGCAAAAATAAAATGCTTTACAGCAACACTTATAAAGGTCTTTTATACCTCTTATATCTTGTTGGCAGTGTTGGGCAAGTTACTTGAAAAAAAAGGATTATTCATATTTGAAAAAAAAAATTTACTCATCAACCAAATGAATTACATTACCTGTTTTAATATATTTGTTACTCAAACCAAGCTCTGTCAAAGATACCTTTAAAGAACTCCAAAGCTTCCACACATTTTATTTAACAAATAGAGATATAAAACATTGTGGTTTCACAAGCAGACAGCGGTGGAGGGATTTACTGACTAGTGAGAACATTGAAGAAACACAAAAAATAGATTATGTACAAATAGTTCCAGTTATTCTCTAAAACAGTTAATAACTTTTTTAACACATTTTTTTTCTGTTCTTGGCACAATCTGTAGTTAGTTCCAATGATAATCAATGATCACTGCTGGCTCGGCTAATGTATGCCATGGTGGTGGATCGTTAGTGATTGTGGTCTGCCAGTTCCAACTTTACTGACTAAACTAGGGCGAGATGAAGAAAAACACTTGAATAGAAAGAAAAGAAAAAAATGCTTGTTTTGAGTCACTTTGGCACTAGATCTTGTATTTCGACCAGATATAAGGGTGGCATGGTGTGAAGTATGATACTTTGTGCACCTGTGCAGCTCTGTGAGCGTTAAGATAAAAAAAACATTCTGAGTCATCGCTGTTACATGTACATGTCCTTAACAGCAAATTTAGTTTGCCAATACATGCCTAGCCAGATTGTTACTTCAGTATGTCCTGGTTCTCTTTCAATGTTGTATCAAAGACATTCTCCTTGTCTGATGTTTTATATAGGACAGAATGGAAATAACTGAAAGGGTTAGCTACAGATGATTCATTGAAGAGTTAATTTAGGGTTGACAGTAGAGGATAGTTTCTATACTTCATCACATCAAAATTGACAAAATGTTCTTATTGTCTATTCTGCAGTTTACCACAACTCTTTACTGTCTCTTCATCCTCCCAAAATATTACTCACTAATCTTGTAGAGCTCACTTTCATCTCTGCCTCTCTCTCGCCATGCAAACCCCCCCCCCCCCCCCCCCCCCCCCCCCCCCCCCCCCCCCCCCCCCCCACCGCCACTGTATGACAAATGCATTGGAAGCTGACGTAAGCACTTTCGGTCACATACCCCTCCATGACCACTCTTCTTCCTTAAAACCACACACGCCAATTTCATTATCCTAAGATGTATGCGTACCTCGTTCCTTCACTTACTCCTCTTTCTACTTTTCCGAGGTTGCAGATTGCAGATGGGAATGCTGAGGCATCCTATCGAGGCATCCGGATGGGGCAACACAGAGAGCAAATAAGCTCATCCATCCAGGAAATGATGGCAGGGCCTAATACGATTTTAAATCGCACCAGGGGTGATGCTGGGTATAAATCCATACTCAGCCCTAATGATGATCATCATTTAGAACACATATTTAGAGCTCACTGCTGTTTGGATGTATGGCTGTCCTCAGGCAGCCACATTCACAAGACAACTCATTGATCTTACGTGGAAGTCACCTTTAAAAGGGGGATGCTGAAGGCAAGTTCTGAGGTGAGCCTCAAAGAGAATTAAAGGGAAAAAGTGCTGATAAGCTGCATTAAGCATATTGTCTAATTTCCAGTTGTTTCTATGTGACTGGTAACAGGGTTGGATCTCAACTCATTTAATTTAGCTACATTTTTCCTTACTGTGGATAATTACCCACTGTACATTTAAACCTATAATAGTTCTGCTCAAGCACTTATAGCTCTTTCCTTCTGTTAGTTTCTTGCTAATCGCACAGTTGTTTACATGCTGTTCAGATCAGCTAGTTACTTTAGCTTAGCATTTAGCAATGGCTTCTCTCTCTCCCCCCTCTCACTCTCCTTCTCTCTCTTGCTTGGTGTGTTTTATTCCCCTGCCTCCATAAGTGATAAATGTATATGTAATAAATGCAGATTATTTGTTGTGTCTGAGGCAAGGCTCAGTGAATAACAAGTGCTGCTCTGCACCATGGAAACCTAATCGTTAGCTGCTGTAGTGAGCCAGCTCCCAGTAGCTGGGGCTACTACTCTCTGCTTGGCAGCTCCCAAGCTAACTTTTATTAGTATTATTGTTGTTATTGATATTATTGTGGTTGATGTACTTGGTATCAACCATGATTCCACCATGCATGCTCATGGGGGAATGTTGAGTGTATGTAAATGAAAGAGTACGGTCTAGACCTGCTCTAGGTGAAAAGTGCACTGAGATAACTTATGTTGTGATTTGGCGCTGTATAAATAAAATTGACTTGACTTGACTTGGAAATGAACCACAGGAATGTATCCAACAGACACATCAGCTGGAGCAATAAGGCAGCAATATGACACACACAAAATACAAACATATGCAAATGCATTTGTTTGTCACTGCAGACACTGAAGAGCTCAAATCCCTACAGTTCTTTTGCTGGGTAAGACCTCACTGTCTCATGGGTCTCTACAATTAGAACTTCAGGGAAATGGACGCAATAAATAAGAGTCCTTTGATGTGTGTGTACTCTGGTGTGTGTCTGGGAATGTGTTTGTCTGTTGGTATATAAATATGGTTATGAATATATGTGTGTGTATGTGTGCATGTATGATGTGTATGAAAGATCAAGCAGGAGTGAAAGAAACAGCATTTGATTATCATAAATAAGGGAAGAGATGTAATAGCATATTTGTTGCCCCTGTCTGTATGACATTACAAAGTAATGCATGCATTGTAATAGGACTCAGACTCACATCACTGTCAACAACTACACTGCATCTCCTAAGGCACAGAATGACAAAAAGACTTTATTAGTCAAATTCATTGGCATAACCCAACATCGCATACAGGGTCTCAATGGGTTTGAGACATTGGGCAGGGCTGCATTTCCAAAATCAAAGCTGGATATTTGAAGTAACTAACAACAAGTAGGCTAGATCTAATTTTATGACTGAAGGCGAACTCACAATAAGGAACTGTGCATTTAAGATAAAGAACCAGCATGTTTTTCCAGTGGGTACCAGCTCTTTTATTAATATTTTGCCAATGTGCAACTTTCACTGGTAAACCACCTCAGGCTCTAAAGCCCTAATCATACAGCAGAAAAAAATACAAAAAACCCCCCAGAAACTTATGTGTCCTCAAGGGTAACTCCAGCCCTGAGGGTGCATGCATAGGTGTAAATAAATCCAAATGTTTAAAATTACACAAGCTCAGTGTCAAAATGCTACATTGCTTCGTTCATTTAGACCAACACGTGCATTAATGCTGACTTTGTTAATGAGCATTCAAATTTCAGCTGAAAGATTGAGGCCACAGCAGAGCGTATGCAACCAACACCCAAATGCATGGGTAAGGTGGGAGTGTGTGTACTGGTATGACTGTGTTTGCAATTACACTTGATGATCAAGCTTAAAATACAAGTAATTGAGAATGCAAATTAGATTTTGTGCGCTCCAATCTGGGAAGTAAAGTGGTTCAAAGCGTTTCTTCCCCTTCATTAAGTAGAACTCATTGTTTTAATTACACTTTGGTTCAGCATACTGCTCCACTTTCTCTGTTATTTTTACTGATGAAAAATAAGCATCTGTGGGCAAGGGAGAAGACTCACTGTACTTCTGAGAGGCACACAGCAGACTTATCTAATGGAAGAACTCTGGCAAACTCCCCATACTCACACACACACACACACACACACACACACACACACACACACACACACACACACACACACACACACAAACTCACACAGCCTCTCCTTTTTATCTCTGCTCGGCTTTTACACACGCATGCACTCGCATACTGATGTTAATTCACACTTGTTAACGCTTAAACACATGTTCACCCTCAAACATAGACACACACAAGGTCTGGGAAATGAGAGCAATTTATTTGCTATATCAGTGGGCAGTCGACTTCCTACGAATAATTTGTTTAACCAAAATAAGTGCCTTTATTTTCTGCCTCTTTAGCATTCAAGGCATCAAACATGACACAAATATCTCATCTAGAAGCAGGATTCATGCGTGGCTGCAATGAAACTAGCAATTTCTTCCACTGATAGTCAGTGTCTGCTCTATGTTTAGAGCATAAAACAACTCAGCTGCAGCGCTCCACTGTGTTTTTTGCTTTTTTTGTTATATTGCATGTATATATGTTCCATTTAATGGCTTTGTAATTCATGATAAAAGTCGTAGAATATATATTTTTCAGCATCTCTAACCTCTGTCTGAAACTTAAATCAGGATGATATATAAAGGGAAGGGCAACAGGGTTACAGTTGACTGAAGTATGTGTATTCTGTCAAAGCCCATGATGTCAAGATTTGAGTAGCAAGTCGCTTCCTGTGGAGTGAACAACCAAAAAAGACATTTAAAAGTTCTTTGTTCATCAAGGGTTAGCATTTTACCTGTATGACACCCAGACCTGCTAACTTCTTATAGACTGTTTCTGTGAACCAGCATCGCATTAACTTTGAAATGATGAAAGATCATTTTAACTTTCAACATACGTTTCTTTCACCTGGGTCTGTTTTTATATAACTTCAATTCTTTTTGATGCCGCCTGAGCCTTAGATAAGCTGGGTTCCTCAAACAAGTCAAACAATCCATTTTAAAATACAGCCAGCAAGGCAGCTCATCTCACCGACACTGACAACCAGAATGTTTCAAGAAACCTTACCTTCATAGGACACCTTGAAGCCAAGGGAACCGCTGGTGTCGTCCGTTTTGAAATTCAGCCACATCTGGTGACTAGTGCTAACCACGAGGTCTGGAGTAGTGGTACCAGACAGGCTAAAAAGAGACAAAAGGACAACTTTCTTACAAGAACCACAAACACCTTCAGACACAAGTCTTGAATAAACTAAATACAGTGAACTCTGTGTCACTTCAATAGCCAAAGGCCTTGTTCCCTCTGCATCATTAAAAAACTTTAATGCAACTTCAAGCAGCAAAATAACATCACCTGAAGTTATATATTAAATTATCTGAGTTTTCTCATCAAAGAAAAGTGCTCTAAACAGTTTTAGGCAATTCTAGTGTGTGAAGCTTTTTTTCCTCCTTTTTTATTTAATCCTAACCCTCTAATTCAAAACGGTTGGGGACAAGAAAGTGGAAAATGAAGGCAAGATCAGTCAATGCCACAGAAGTAATTTAATCCTATTTGAATAGTAATTCCACCCAACTCTAATTAGGTAGTGTATAGCTGCAGAGTAAGTGATTAAGGGTTCTAATTTTAGTGATGGCACATGGAAGATGGTGGGAGTAGTAAGGAGGTAGTGTCTGCATAGGTTAAGTCCACGCTTTTTCCTTTCCTACAGCAGCAGCAGCCTTTTAGTAATTCTGTGAGTTTCTGTGAACTTGACTATGCGTATGTAGGAGGGGAGATGCAATATGGAGTGTGTCAAGAAGCATGACAGCACACTTTTTATGTCCAAGATTATGAGGCTTCACCCTTGTTTTGTCCTTGTCTTGAACTATTTGCATTGCTTCTCCAAATGTTTACCGAGCCTTTTAAGAGATGAGTTGCCTGATTGCCCAACAGAACTGCACTAAGCTGGATAACATTCAATGTTTCTTTCTTATTACTTTGGTATCTGAAAAGACTATTCTGTGGTGCGGATGATTCTCAGCTAATATCCAAGCCGACAAATTTGATCGCTGTGTTTTTTTCAAAGCTAATTACTATCAACAACATTATCTGTGTTGTCTAGTTAATCTGCTCATGGAAATCAGAGTTCATGGTTTAAATGTTCTGCTCATAGTTTATCACACGTGGACAACATTTTCTCTGCAAGATTCACACCAAATTGTTCTCCTCTATTGCTGAACTATCAGTGCATAGTTAATTACAAGTGAAGGAAAAGAGGGGGTTTGTTTGGTTGTAACTTATTGCCTATTAACCACCACATTTATGACTGTGCGGCAGTAGGGTTACATGGCACTGACCTAAAAAGTTCAGAGAAATAATTCCCTACACCCTGTGCACGCTTGCCTGCACCACTGATTCAAAAAAATATAGTCCTGAGTTAAACTGTGCTGATAGCAGCAGTATATCCTCTGCTCCTAAATTGTCCTAGTTTGTTTGTGTACAAGAGCATGTCCTATCTCAGTGACAGAATTTCTCACTCTACTTTTATATCATAATGAAGTCCATAAGGGGAGAAGGAGTCCTTAATTCAATAGATTAGGTTATTTTCAGTGTGTGTGTGTGTGTGTGTGTGTGTGTGTGTGTGTGTGTGTTTGTGTGTGTTGTGCGTGTGTACAAAAAATAAAGCAAGGAGAAAAAAAAAACCCTCCTCCACAAACCTCTACCTCATTTATCTCCTACTTCCTCCCAGTTCCCACCCGGGCGAGGCAGCCTCGCATAAAAATTGATCCATATAAACTTTATTAAGGTGGTAAATTTCGGCACAATTAATAGCAACATCCTGTGAATTGTTATGGAGCATCTGCTTGCGCAAACTCCATTAGGGGGCATCAATATGCAGTTTGCAATGCTGCACCACATGGCTGTGATCTTTTTTTTTAACATTGAAAAGAGTGATGATTGACAATGTGGTGCAGCATCTATTTTTCATGCACTACTGCATCAGGTGGTGATGAAATGGAAGAGAAACAGTATAACAGAGAGAACAGGGCTGGAGGGGGAAATGGAAGAGAGAAGGGCACTGCCGGTTTTTGGGAAGTAGAGGAGGCCAGTGTGCCAAAAGAGAAGAAAGATGAAGAAGAAAGACAGAATATGATTACAATGAAAATGACTGCTAGAGACGAAGGTGTGGAGCTAAAGCCAAAAGTCGTTAAAGAACAGCGGGGAGATAAAAGGAAAAGGGATGGGGGTTGAAGGAGTCACTCACACGTGGAAGATGGTCTTCTGGTCTCCCACCACCTCGCCATCTCCCACTGTCAGGGTGTCGTAGCCTCGCTCTAGGTCAAAATCCTCAAATGTCAGCTTGATCACCTAGACAACAGCAGGGATATCGTCAAGACGAGCATGAACGACAGATGCTTGAACGTTTGTTAAACCACTTGCAGAGGAGAGAACCCTTCCCATCTGTCACATTGCATCCCCCCATCCATCCCTCTATCATTTATCAATCTTCTTTTAAACATTTATCTGGCACAGTTCCATTCACACGTATGTAACAGCTGTGTATATTGTATGTGAATCATCGCGTTTTACTGCTATCAATTTACTGTCCTGATTTTTCTTTCCTTGTAAATACATACTTTCATGAAATCTCAGCTGATCATGATTCTGATCACAACTTGTAAATCATCAGCTTGGTATGAACACAGACTTCTGGTCCATGTGGTTATGCATGTATATTTCACCATATCTAACTTCCAGTCTGGTGATTATGAACTCTTTCACAATAATCAAACATCTGATTTCTTGCGAGGCCGTGTGCATGACCCTTACTCTTTGCTCATCAAATCGGCAGGTTGCAGAGCTGATATTTCGTGGCCTTTTTAGCTAGACTTACAATGACTTTAAGCACATCAGGAGATGTGGCACAGGGACGTGAGGTCACCCAGAAGGTGAATCTATGCATCATAAAGGTGACACAAAAGTTTAAAAAGATTTATATACTGTATTTCAACAGTGAGGGAAATAGAACAGGTGAAAATGTGGAACAAGGTAAGAAAAATAACAAGTCTGCCCTAGCTGAAGGAAGCAAAGTAGAAGACAGAAAAACAAATAAGGTTTGATTATGATAGTACAAAACTGCATAATGTTGATTAGTAAGGACAAAAACCAGGGTAACGAAGGAGACTAAAATATTTTTTAAAAATAAAGAGCAAAGCAAGGACTATCTTTGTCTCCTATTTCAAATTGGCTGCCACTGATTCTTAATGTTTTCAGAGGGCTGAGAGCAAGGCCTAATGAAAAAGCTTATATAAATGCAAATTACATTCTGTACTATGTTAAACCCAGTGCCTAATGAAAATTGCCACGGTGGAGAGAAGAGATGGATTGTGTGTAGGCAAAATAGGTCAGATCACTCGATAAATAGAGTTTCATAGCACATACTCATCTGCCAGCCAACAGGTGAGACAGAGAGGAAGGAAAAAAAGGGAAGAAAAATGAAATAACCATATATACTTTATGTTGGTTGCACTCTCTGATGGCATGTCTGACATTTTGGCTGTTTGGGAGCAGAGACCCCGGTGTCCCTGACACTGACAGATAAACATTTGAAAAATTGTCAGCTAACACCAGCTGCATTCAGAACCCTCAGGACTTTATGAAGACGACACTTGACATATACCCACTTTAGTCATTAAGTCACAAGGCTAGTTTTGTCTAGAAAAGCTGTGTCACGTACCACCCACCTCCCGTTGCAGTGCCGCCTTAGTCTCTTGTCTGACCTAATGTCTCCTCTCACTGGGCCTATGCGGATGGGCAGAAATAGAAGCCCATTACGTCTCTAAACAGAAAGAACAGCCTCGCTCCATCTTCATCTGGACCAGACATAGAGCGAGCAGCAGCCCAAAGTACTGTTGTCTGTTTCAGCAGGCTGCCCTGCCGGGTTAGACCCAAGGGTGTCTATGTGCGTCTGGGTTTGTGCCTGTGTGTTTGTAAGCATGCGAGCACAGGGTGGGTTCAGGTGGCTGCGGGTTGTATCTGACTATTCCTCCTGTCTTGCCTCTCACCTCGCATAGCCTCTTCTCCAATCTGCGCGGTGCAATAAGAGAACAGATTTGTAAAACCATTTTGTTTGAGTTCAGGGGAGGATATTTGGCAAGCAAGCAGCTGGGTGGCCTTGAACACAACTCCAAAGTCAATGGTCTGAACAGAGTGGATATGACACTTTCATGATATCCTCTGAGTATGCTCTCAAAACCTCTCCATTACTCTTCTGTCCTTTTTCACTCTTCCTCTCTCTCTCACCACAGGTGTTTCTAACAACTCTCTTTGTCTTCTGTTGGCTCAGCTCCATTGCCCCCCCTCTTCTCCTCCACTTCCATTTCATGTTCCTTATCTCTAACATTTTTCTATGAGAGAGCTTCTGTCACATGGTGTGTTGAACGGCCCCCAAAATGTCCTGTAGCAATTATCAAAAGTATAAAATGAGTCACGGGTGTCAGGATTGAGCTCCTTCCTCCTAACAGGTGCAAACACACCAGTCAACTGTTCAGTTTTGCTGGCAGCTAAACACACCACTTAACACACCCCTGGAAACTGGCAATTACAGTAGCAAAGCCAAATTAGCACTCAGCAGTGTTGCTAAATTCCCATGTTTAATGACTTACCTTTGATGTGTCTGTGGCTGTGATGACCCAAGTACAGTTAGCATTGTTGTCATACTGGACCGGGTAGTTTGGAGATGTGATCGTACCGCTGGGTCCTCTCAATTGACCTCCACACATCGGTGCTAAAAAAGGAGACAAAGAAAGAGGCAAATGTTTGGTTAAAGACATTTTAAACACACAATTCCCCAGTTATAAACCACAACAGATTCACTGCTCTCCCTCTCCTGCCCTTCTTCCAGCTGGTTTACATGTTATAACCACACATCACAATGCTGTTTGTCTGCATTTTGTGCCGATCCTCTCCTCGACCAGCTCAACCTTGTGGACTCTAGGAAATGTAGCTGTTGCCCAGCGCAATGGCTAATGGGGATCCTAATAAAATGAACTAAATAAACTAAACCTCCATCTATTAAGGTTTGTTTTGTTCAAAAAAATCCATGTAGGGGGGGTTTAACACTCAAAACCCAATCTTAAAACACGGCATGGATAGCATCCTGAAGTACATCCTAATGAGCAGACCTGCCAGACACAACTGCGAAACCAGCTGTGTAATCGTTCAGAGTACATTTGTTCAACTTTAATATATTTAGTGCTCCTGGCAGAAACGTAAGCAAACATCATTTTGGAAAGTTGAAAATGTTTGGCAAGGACTTGGTGATAAAACTATTATCAAATTATAAACCAAAAAGCCATCTAAACTAATTCAGCTGCAGTGCACCCTCTAAAACCTTCACCTACCAGTTTGGTGTGCAACAGTGAAAACCATAAATGACATATGTACTGTATATAGTTTTTTTTTTGTTTAAATATGGTATACTATATATTTATTATGTATATATATATATATATATATATATATATATATATATATATATATATATATTTAACTCTGCCAAACATAAAACCAGGGAGGCCAACACTTCACAAATGATCATCATACTGCACTGAAGAAGGCCCCAAACCAGCGACCGAGACCACAAACACATCCCGAAAACGTCCACCGAGGCTACAGATAAAGTGAGAGGTTGGTGAATTCTGCATTGACCTGTATAGAGATATATATATATATATATATATTTTTTTTTTTTTTTTTTTAGCCATTCAAATCAATCAAAACACACCTGGCCAGCCGTTATCATGCTTGTGTACCCCCAAAGTATTGCCAGGGTTCGGATGGGTTTAAAATTGTATTGTGATACAGTTACTAGTTACCTGTTAAAAAATGTATTCAGTAACGTAATCCAAGTACCACAATATTAAAGTAATGAAACTTGATTACTTTCCGTTACTTTAGGATTACTGCAATACCAAATATACAATAAGGGCACATTCAGCGCAAAATTGGTCACTTTCTATAAATTCAAAACATTGAATTTGGCAAATTCCCACACATAGTTAGGGTGGAGGTGTTAATGTGTTAACGTGTGTCAGAGAGTCGGTTTTAACTATGGGCGACATCTTCAGTCAGACTCTGGGCTACTTCAAATCATTTCAGCTACTTGAAAATAAAAATGTCCTGACAGTTCTGATGGAGCTCAGGGTTTATTTATAAATGCTGCTTTATTACAAACAATCCCACGTATAAACCTGAGTTTGTGTGTAACAGCTGATCTGTGTAAATGTGCAAAAGAACATTAATTGCCAATAGACCCGGATCGATCTGGTGTTAATGAAGTTACCACTGCTGTGCCGTGTGCGTAAATGCGCACAATCCTTTTCTCAGTTTGGAGACTCACTTATTGATTTAGCTGCTCTATGATGCTGCAGCCATCTGTGACATACAGCCATCTGCGTGTTGCTCTCAGCTGCAGATTAGGTAGAAATAAAACTCCTGCAGATAGTGGGTGCAAATACTGCGCAATTCACGGTGCTGTAACATTCTCAGGTAAAACCTCTGATGAAACTGCGCCTGGCCCGCTGGCTGTGTGAAGTCTGAGTCTGAGTTTTCTTTGACTCATTCAGTATGGAAAGTGTTCAGTGAGTGACCAGTGACCCACTTTCAGGTCAACACGTTACGCACACACAGTCATATCAGTGCAGAGCAGTAATGTGCACTACAAGCTGTCATCAAGCTGTAATGAACTCAAGCTCTCTTTTAACTATGAGTCTTTGGGAGTGACACAGTGTGTAACAAAAGTCCCTGCCCACTTTTAAGTTCAATGTGTGTGTGAAGTGTGTGTACGTGCGCCAGCTGCACGCATCATGCGGCATCATCCTCTACTCAGACCATCGTGGATCAGAGAGAAAATTTTCCCTCTCGCTTTTGCTCCGCTTACGTTTGGGACTTTATTATAAAACATGTTTTAAAATTGTAATCCTACTAAATAATCCCCATTTTTTCAAAATGTACCTGTAATCAGATTACATCTTCTTTTTTTCTCTAACTGTAGCGGAATACAGTTACCTTTTTATTGTATCCTAATAACTTAACGCTGTTACATGTATTCTGTTACTCCCCAAGCCTGAGTATTTCCTATACATTGGAAACATTGTCATAGAAAATAAAATACACATCAAGTAGCACACCCAGATACTTTTATTGAGAAGAGCAGGTGATCAGTTTGCAAACCATGCTTTAAAGGACAATGTGACTTTTCCTGGAAGCCCGAGGGTCTCTGCATGGCAGAACTGTTAAACACCTTCAAACCCTTCAAATCAAATCTAAATTTCTAATGAGTATTTTAAAGGAAGTAAGTGTGCACATGTGTACAGATGTGGTGAATAACCTGAAAAGTATTTGAAAGGCCCTGAACCAGCTACGATTTTAATGAGTTAGGTCCTTCGGGTGTTCCAGCCCAACTCAGTGGCTCTGTGCTCCACCCCTCTCCCACCAAATCACCCCTATTAAATTGTTAAAAGAACTTTGGTGAAGTTAAGGGGAGAATAAAGTAATTAACATGAGCTGTGCTGACAGTGAGGGTGACCTTAATGAAAATAATACAGCACAGAGGAAGTCCACTAAAGCTATCATATCATATTTTTTTTTCTTCTTTTTTTAACCATGGGGATCATTGTGCTTGACACACTCTGTTCTGTGACAGACATAAAATTGCAGCAGGCTAACCGGCAATCAAAGCCCTTGACGAGAAAGAATCGCAACAGCTTGGCGTGACCAGAAGGACGGTATGTACAAAAAAGAGTCTCTGAATTTCATTTAAACAATGAATTTGCAGCCAGAGATGACTTTTTCCCCCCCTGTGCTAATGATAGTGCTGTTCAATTTAATGATGACTAATGCTAATTTAGGATACAGATCTTCAATTATTCCTGGATGATGTTTAATCTTCATTTAAACAGAGTGAGGCAGAACAAAGGCACAGTACCAAAGGTTAAATGAGGATGATGTAATGCAATATTCTTAAAGGGCAATTTCTCTGACACTATTGTGCATCTTATGTCAATCTTAAAACTTGCTTTACATAGAAGAGAAAACCAACTGAATGTGATACTGCATGACCTGCATTTAAAAAAGGCTCTCACTTGTTTTTGTCTTTTTCTTTTGGTGCGAAGAAAGAAAGAATATATGATGAAAGTGTTCATCACTTTGCCTGATTTCATAAAACATCTAGCATTTTCAAAGCAAATCATTTTCTAAAGTTCAGGGAACTGTCAGTGGCCCTGTTTAATCCTCTTGAGCTTCCTTCATCCCTTAGTGCTATGTTTTAAATTAAGCACAATTGGATCAGTCTAGGACAAAAGAAAGAATGGGGGGAGCATGTGGAAAGCTGGATTTTTGAGATCACATGTAAAGGAGGGGAGTAACAAAGATGACCTAATGGTCATGTTAAAGGAGATAAAATGTACATATGGGTAAGTGAGTACATTAGAGGAATTTGTTGAGGGTGCAAATAAGGAAACTACCAAGTGGCTGACAAAGATCATCCTGCTGTGGATAACGGTACATATGGATGAAAAATTCACTGCTTAGCTTAGACCAAGAACATAAACTAGTTGTTTACTAGTGTTAATAATGTCAAGACCCTGATACTGACATTTTGACTTTAACTTAACCCAATTTACCATGAGTAAAACCGCTCGCTCTAAAATTAAGTATGACTATACACATCACCGATCTAAAAAAGCAAAAAAGATTCCAAATAAGTTAAGCAGTCTTCATCACTCACACTAAAGCTACAGTATTTGTATCTTGCCTTGCTGTTACACTACTACATACTGTATAAAGCCTCACTTCTTCAGTCTGCCACTGCAACAGAAACTGGTCCATTATTGGTATGTCTACTTGGATAAATTTAACAGATGGCTGAAATTAAGTACTGTACAGGTCCAAAATTACTTACCCTGTCAAGTGACCTTCTTGTCATATAAGCTACTGATGCATTTCCCTGAGTGCATGGCAGAATTGTTTGGATTAATTACTCCTGAACTTTTAGAGATATCCCTGAGCACACTGCAATTACAGGGCCCTTTTGGAGTAATGACCATGCATTTAGTGCTATCAAATCAATGAAGCAAATAATCAAACCCCATATCTGTCAATTTTAAGGAGGAATGACTGCAAAATGTCTTCTGTGTTGTCTTTTTATGTGCACTGTATTATATCTCTATGAGAGCCATACACCAGAAAAAGAAACATTTCATTTATGGCCTGCATTAATGGACAATAAAGTGTCTTAATTCTTGATGATTGATTGGAAGGTTTTTTGTTGGCTGGTGTCAGATAATTGACTCTATCCCTTACTTTGCTCTCATTTTTTGTATATCTGAGCTACATAAAATCACAATTACAAAGTGTTGCACTAATCAAACTTCCTTGATTATTTTGTCATGTGTTTTTGAAATCGGCAATGGCAATCAGCACCAAGAATATTTCAGGTTATTTCATTGGAAATTTGTTTCACAGTGCACACAGTAAGCATTTCCTTGATCTCTGATGTCATCTGAGATTAAAAGCATTTTGTAGATTAGTTCTATCCTATTTGTAGGTATTAATTCAGTTCACTGAGGATGAAAACTGATGAATACATGGACATCAGGAGGACTGTGCAGGGAGCCTGACCGCTCTTCCTGTCTGTCACAAAATGGTTAGAAGTGAGGAAGACATGACTGATGGGAAGCACTATGCCAGCATGTCTAAACAGCAGGAAGCAAAAGGGTCAAAGTCAGGTCAGCAACTGTAAAATGGTGAATGCTGAATCCATTCTATTTTTTTTTTAACGGAAGAATGTATGTTGAATGATGAAGAGATGGACAGCACACTCACAAGCAAAAAAATAAATACAAAATGTAACATCAGTGCACTTTTGTATGTAAATAGGAATGGAGGTCATTTAAAGGCGACCTCCATTTCACATGTGCATCAATGGTCGACCAGAACGTCAATCCTTACCTCTGCAGATGGGCCGATCATCGCTCCAGCCTACATAGCTGTCCGTCACTCTGAGACAGCTGATGCTCTTTGAGCCCTGCAGTTCATAACCCTCGTCACAGGAGAAGTGGACTGTGGCTCCACGCCTGCAGTTGGGTTGCATACAGAGAAAATTCATCATCATCACACACCTCTCCTATAAAAAACATTATTCAGCTGTTGGAGTGCAGATAAGGTACATATATAAATAAGGTGACAGTAAAGAGAAAAAAAAAAAAAATCATACTGTATATATTTATATTATCTTTAACTTCCTGACTGCATTTTGAGAGACAGATATTACCTATTTGTCTGTGTTATGGTTGACCACTGCTAAAGCCAATAGACTGGAGCTCCATAACCCCACTGGTAATATCACCATCCCACAGACGCAGCCTATTAGTGGGCAGTGACCCAAATGGTAGCATATTTGTTTTGTTTTGGTGTACACATTTCTCTATTTGGTCTGGTTGCAGTGGCTTTATGGGGCATTGTAGTGGGGAATGTGCTGTATGCGAGAACACAGTTCTAGATGCAGCCCTTGATTTTGTTACAGCACCCAATAGCAAGCCAAATTCAACAATTTCCAATTTATCCACATTTCCTCGCTGCTCAAATGTTGATTGAAGCCTAACTGTGAACAATGTTTGAAGGTGTGAAACATCAAAAGTGAGCTAGGAGAGAATTTGGGATCAAAAACAAAATTGTGTAAAATTGTGGCATTCATTACAAAAGCAAATGTTCAAAATTTAAAAACAAACACAAAATAAAAAGCTCAATTACAAGAACAAACAATAGGAGAGACTAATTGATAAGATGGATAAGATTATTAAATCTTAACAAAAGTAACAAACAACTAAACTGACAATGAAATATTACATTAAATATGAAACAAAACCTTAACTGCTAATGAAAGCCTTTCATAGAAGGTCAAATTCAAATTAACAACAAAAGTCACATTATTGAATGAAAAATGAGGCTAGCCCACCTAACCCTAACTCTGATTACAGTATCTGCAACAATGTTCATTGAAAAAAACGACATTCACAAACATATATAACATACACATCACATATATGTTTAATGTATAGCTCAAGCCAGTGAGCCTGGTCAGTGACTTGTATCAAAGGACGTGGAGGTGAGTCACTAACCAGAAACCTAATGTCTATCATCCATATCAGTCCGTCTTTGTTCAGGACTTTTTCATGCATTCACTTACTGTTGCCACGTAATGTAGTGTTCTTGCTTTTTACCTGAAGTCAGAGCCTTTTCTTTTTCCCCGATCTGGAATGCCTGGGTCTGGACACATGTTGTGTCCCTGCGCTACACCCATCTGAGACACTAATAGAAAAACAACAGAGACAAAAATAAGTAAAGGAGAACACATACTGTTCATCAAAGCAAACTTTAAATGTGTTTATTCTTGCAAAACCGTACTGCTCCATTGAGGTTTATTAACAATATGTGAACACCTGCCTATACAGATGTTCATATATTGCTTTCTTTTTTTCTTTTTCTTTTTTTGGAAGAACCACCCCGGGCTATAACAAGAATATATTTGACTTGGATTCTATAGTTGGCAAGAAGGAGAGCGCCACTGAATTGTTCATGTTGTTCTATTTGGGATAAATGTGCATATAAACATGTTTACTATAAGAACATGAATAGAGTAGAGTAGATATATTATATCCATGTTCATTGTTAAGAATTTGTTTTTTGTTTTCTTTACTTTCTGCTCCCTGGTCAGCAGTCACTTAGTACTGCTATATTATTATAGATCACATTTAAAAATAAAAAAGGTTGATGAGTGGAGTTTAAGTGTTTCATTTTTGCACTGCAGTGTCCTTTTCTACATTAACTCATTTAGCAAACACCTTGACCATTTACCTCCTTAACAATTCTTAGACCGTACATGTTATCCCAGATTGCATTGCTTATGGTGCTTTGTTAAACAATGTCACTGGGTGCAAAACAGTGGAAGCTAACGTGTCACAAGGGGTCAAATAAACTTGGTCACTGAGGAGAGCCCATCTGATTGACTGTGAAGGGTCACAGGTCCGAAGGGCCAAATCAATGGGACACCTGCTCATTGGCCAGAGGTCCAGTCAAAGACAAGATGGCAATGAATTATAAACAAAGCTCACTGATGTCAGAGAGATTTGGAAAAAGGAGTTATTGTTTAAAAACACATTTACTACTTGATAAGGTCTAAAGATGATGAAATATGCACAACGTTAAGAAGTTTCATTCATCTTACAGTTCATAAAAACAATTACGGTGTATTCATTTGGAAAAACATCTTCCATAAAGTGAGTTTCATTCAATTAGTGGTCACAGGCTGTCGAATGTAGGAATAGAATTGGAATAAGAAACATAAAGGGAAATGTAAAATGGATGAATGTACAGAAAAGTAAAAAGCAATAAAGCACTAAAATGATATGAAGTTGTTTTTTTCTGAGAGAAGGAAAGAACAAAAGTGAAAGTTAAAGTGGGCAATGGAAGTAGACAAAATGAACTGTTAATGGCCTTGAGGTAGGACTACCATTAATGCACCTCTTTTTTTCTTTTCATGAGGTTGTTCTTAAACCCTTAGACATCCATCTCTCTCTCCGTCACTCTTGAGCCAGGTGACACATAGATTCCAAGTTGCTAATGTTATAGAAGTTCAAAAAAAAAAAAGCTACTGCATGGGATAATGAACATTGAACTCAGACAGAGGCTGGAAAAGAACAAGGGGCGAGACATTCTGCTAGACGAAAAGAGCAACCAATGCAATTACGACTGTCCATTTGCTATTAGAACAGAATCTCTAGAATCTCCAGCACAGACAGCGTGTCCTTTGTGTCTGCACCTCTTCCGACAGTCAGCATCCACCCATTTCTCTGGCCACGGAGGAAAGAAAAAAAAAACTTTTAACCCTTTGAACTCTTCAATAGTAGCCCTACGTCTCTCAATCTTTCTTTAACATGAACTATCGACCTGCTTCCCTGCCCGTCTGGCGCCGCTTCACTGTGGCACTGTGCGTTGTCGTTGACCGCATATAATGTAGTGTGATGATATCATCAACTTGTGACACAATTATACAAAGTGAAGACGCAACAGACAGAAACCTTAGTTTTCAGCTTCAAAAAGAATGAATGCCCTAGCTATTATGTTTTTTTTGTTTGTTTGGTTGGCACCAGAAAGCTGAAGCAGATGAACTTAGTCTTGAATAAGTCACTGTTTACTTTAAAATGTGTTCATATTTAAAACATTTCAGTGTGCTAATTAAAGGCATGTCTACAGACACTTCTCAAGCAAGAGAGAAGTTTTCTAGTGACGGTCCCAAATGAGAGGTGCTTTGTATGCCTGGTTCACTCTCTGCCAGGTAAATCTCAGAACATGCCTGTATATTTTCTTCAAATGATTCTCTTTAAACCCACATTAGCTTATATTTGGGCCATATGGGGACAGTTGAAACAAGCCGGAAAAAACAACATTGTCATATTATCACTTGTTAATTTGATATGGTGAACTTGTTAGCAAGTAGTTACTTATTGGCACATCCAGCAGACACGCATCAACACATCAGAGTGTTTCTGGCCATCTGCTGAATGTAATTACTATATCTACTTTGGTAGAAGTGAAGGTTTGTAACTTACACACTGATATCTTGTGGTGATTGTCTTTGCTTGGTAACATCTTTACACCTCGAGACTTGAGTTCAGTCATTTTCTTCACTGTAAAGGAAAGCAGAGCAGGGAGACATATAAGACAGGAGAAAGTGCAGTAATGATACCCACCCATATATTTCAACAGTGGCTGAATGTCTGCAGCAGGTACAATATAGGGCTGTGTGATATATTGCGTGATGACGGACAAACAATAAAAAAATTTAAAAAATGAACTATTCGTGGCTTTTTACTATATTGGGACAGGTATTGTTATAGACATATGAAATGCCCTATATCAGGATGTAGAAGAGAGCTCAATAATGTGCAATTCTGTGCAAATGAAGGGTGCAAGGAATATTTATTTTTCAACTATGAGAATTAGAAGGCAATGTAAACAACTAATTTCTATACAATAAACAGATGAGATTTAAATTACTGAGTTGATGATAACTGCAGAGAAATTAAAAAAAAAAAAAAAACAAGTCATCACTGCAAAATAAGAGGCTCATTTAGATGCATATTTATTCACCAATTTCAAAAACACCATCAGCATTATCTGTGCTCCCCTTCACACTCATTCTATTTAATTACTTTGACGGTCCCTGACAGCGGAACTTTACTTGTTTTGCACAAATGTGTTTTCATCCATTGCTCAGTTTCAGATGCATTGTAATTGAAAGCTAATCTGAGTCATGAGCCAAAAGTCTGTTTATGATGCGCCTGAAGGAAGAATCGCAATAGAAAAGCTCTTTTCAGATGTTTTACCCTGATTAACAACAGCGGACAAAGGTTATAATTGATGATTCTAGAAAGGTAACTGAGCAGTGAGTTGCAGGGGTCGAAGGTGCAGGGCTGCTTCATGCGCCCTGTAAAATGAAGATTATTGAAGAACAACAGAAAATAAACAGAGCCAATTATGATATTCAATCAGCACTCGCTTCATCACTCCAACAAGCTGCTCCTCTGGAATCATGGGAACAGTCGTGATGAGAATGGTTTGTGGGGGGTGTGGGATGAAGATAATCTAATTAAGGTATTAAGTCTCCCATTTCTCTCTGATCTTCTAAACATGTTTATCTAACATTGAACCTGTAATCCCATATGCTCGCTGCCTTCCCCTTTCTGTATTCTACACCCCCCCTCTTCTTTCTTTTTTTATTCGTCTCGCTCTTCCATCATCTCGGAAATTTCCAGCAGATGGCTGGAGGTGAGATCCTTAGAGATCACCTTTTTTTGTGGACAAACTAATCCTTTTTCCCAGCTCATCCCTTCTCAAAGTTGACCCCTGAACCTCTAAGAGTAATGGGACGGAAAATGAAAGCACAGGAGAGAGGATCTTTTGTGTTTATGTGTGAGTGCATGTGTGTACGTGCATATGTATGTATGTATGTATGTATGTATGTATGTTGTGCCTTATGCGCCAATATGAGTGAAATATTAGAATTAGGTAGATCAAAATTCAACCATATGTACTCTGGAGCACAGATGTGATGGATAACTTTAATTGCTATCTTTTATTATTTTTATTTCATTATATTTTATTCATTATTTCCTCTGTACAAGGGGAGATTTTAGTCTGATTCTGGCACTAGAGGAAAGATCCATGGGTCACCATAAACATGGAGATGTATCCTTGCTGGGACCAACATTAACATTTTCATTGAAATTTAGATGTTTCATTTTCAAAGTCTTCGGTACAAAGTTGAACCTGGCACATAAGATAGTTGACAATTTGATCGGATATTTGCATTTTAGTAATCAGTAGTCATCCTTTTAAAAAATCTCTGAATATTACCTTGGTACTGGGCACTGAAACCTCTCAACTTGTGGTTGCCGTCAGAGGTAAAATGCAGCCGAAGCCAGTTCTTGCTGCTAATGATGGGTGAGGGAAGGTTGGGGCCAGTGAACCTGTAGACACAGAGATAGAAAGAAGATAGAAAAGTGTTTTAAATTATTAGCACAGAAGCATTTTAGCATGCAAATTATAACGTAGCAGGCTCCAAACTACAGTTGTAGTTAGCATATCATGTGCACTGTAAGAATTTAAGGTTAAAGGCCAAGTATGTACCAATCTGTAGCACCAGTATCAGTACTAATACACTACCTGAGTATATGGACTCTGTTTCAGATCATTTCAATTTAATTTGATTATTATGTTTTTGTAGTTTGTCAAGCCACAGCCTCTTGTACACCATAAGATCCCTGTCTCTGTGGTTACGCCTTCTCTGAAAACATAAAACATTTCTCTCCATCATCTTTTATTCATGCTGTCATCTAACAGCGCAATAAAGTAACTTTTCTTGTGCCTCTGTTTTGTGTCACACCGCAATTATGCAATTCATCATCGTTCCAATTAAGTCAAACTCAATGGCAGACAGTACATTGTAGAGGCTGGCAGAACCTGTCATTCTTCCCAGTGATTGTCTTGTTTGTTTATGGTAATTATATTCATGTTTCAAAAGTGTCATGAAATGTCCATGTCATAGGAATGTTAGAATGCTCCACCTTTAAGATCTGATAAAGGGAGGATCTAGTACTCAATTAGACTGTAATGTTAAAAACTCTTAACCAAACTGTACCCCAATTTTTTTTTTAATGGGACCAGGAAAAAAAAAGCTTTGGCATTTCCAGATAAAGTATTCTATATTTAATGCTTTGAAGGAATAGTAAATTATACTTCACAAACACTTAAAGTTCTCCCTGATCTGTATGCTAATGAGAGTTGTTGCTTCCTAGATATTCTTCAGTTGTTAAAGCCAACGTCATTTGGCGACACATCAGGCTCTATTTTCCCAAAATAGGGCGCAGGCGCAGATCCAAGTCTTAATTCCTGGCTTTTGGCACATATGGGTGTGGCCAACACATTTTTGCAATTTTCCAGACCATCAGCACTGGCACACTCGGAGCTCAGCCAGGCGCATGGTGGAGGAATGCATTATGTGCAGGTGGAGCTGGGGCGGGCTTCAATAATGACCAATCACATGAGCTCCTCTCGTTCCCTTTAAACGCAGTAACAGGTAAAAAGGGAAATGAATTCACCTCTGTGAAGCACCTGAAGTTCTAAAATATAAACTAAGGACAATATTATTGCACATCAATCCAAATGTGCTGAGAATGACTGAATGAAAATAAAGCTGATATGTTCTCATGCGTGCTGCAGCTGCTGACATACTGATGCCGTTGCTAATTTTGTGCAAACTATTAATTTAGGATAATTAATAAATTTAAACTCCACAGTTCTCTTCCTCTGTATATTTGAAAGTCCTCATTTATGATTTTATATATATATATATATATATATATATATATATATATATATATATATATATATATATATATATATATATATATATATATATATATATATATATATATATATATATATATATATATATATATATATATATATATATATATATATATATATATATATATTATACTTAATGAGTTTGGAGAACACAGAGTTTGGGAAATTTTCTTTTGGGCAAGTTCTGTCACTGTTTAGTCAAAATATGTCATTGATGAATGATGGTATCCATGCTGTGCCAGCTGTGTGTAAACAAAGCATGGTCTTGTTTAAACCTGTCTTAAAATGCTTTCACTAACAGGTTTTATCAGTTCACGGCACACAGGATGTTGATACTGACTGCAAATATTTTGAAAGTTGACTGAAGTGGTGAAGCTGAAAACTCATTGTAATCAATCCTGTTGCAATGTGATGACTACAGCTGTTTAATAAACATGGGAAAGAGCCGACATTCTACAAGTTGTTGTTGGAAACGGAGTCCGACAGTATGTAATTCTGAACTCAGAGTAACAGAATTACGCTCATGATGATGAAATTATCGGTAAGAATCTTCCTTAAAAATGTAATTGTGTTTTGATTCCTGTGTCAATCTGCAGAAGATGAGAAAACTTGTAGAAAACTGATCGGGGCCAAACTAAACATAAATGAAAGATGTTTTGTGATTTTGGAGACATCTGTGTGCGTGCGCCTCTGCCAGCTGAAGCCACAAAAATTGCCCTGCGTGTGCGATAAGACGTGGTCTGAGCAGGTTTTATCGCAAACGCAATTTCATGCCAAAATGAGCACCAAAATTGCACTGCGGCGCCTGATTTGCATAAACACAGCCTCAGCTGTGCCTCTCCTCTCACGTTGGTGCAAGTGCACTCCTTTGGTGCCTGCAAATAACCGAACAGGCACAGATGCACAAAAATACAGACTTGCGCCCCGCGAAAATTGAATAAAGACCGCATTTGGAGCAGCGCTGGCCTTGCGCCTGCAGGAAAATGGAGCCCATCATGTTTCATGTTGAGACAGACTAACACAAGTACAGACACACATAAACACACCAACAGTGTGTGCACCTTTTCACTCACACACACATTCACACAAGTGTGTGTATAAATTTCAATCCCCCCCTATAAATTACATTCCCCAACTGTGTCCACCTCATTTCTCTAACACGTACTGAAATACACTCCCAGCTCTCATTAATACCACTGAAAAATAATAGGCACAGGAAAATCTGGGGATTTAATAAATAAATAAAACTGAGATATAGACTGGAAAAAAGGTGAGATCCACGTTGCAAACCAATAACTAATCTAAATCTATAAAACCCGGGATAGTAAGTATATGCAAAGTTTGATTACTGACTAACTTATGGTCCAAACAAACAAAACAAGTATAGTTAAATTAATAAGTTATGGTACAAATGTGGTGTTTGGGGACAAATGGTGTGTTCTCACCCACTTTGTCACATAAGGGTGTTTGGTTGAGATACCTGAATGACTTTTCTGTAAAGCTCTCTGAAGAACAATTAAAAGCAAGTGGGTTTCTGGGTGTAGACAGAATGAGTTGTTAATTTCATAAAGACAAAATTCCCTTTGTTTACAAAGTGAGCTCTTGCTGCATTGGGGCCACTTCATTACTGCAGCACAACTTACCAGCAACAGTAAAGCTCAGCACAAACTCACCAGAAAGGTCAAAATTAAATGAGTGGAAAAGAGTATTTTGGTCAGAAGTTAAAGACACACCACAAGGGAGAATGAAACAATGAGAAAAAAGAGAAAAATAGATGATACATCAAAACATTAGTGATTTGACTTTTGCAGCCACCTTGCAAGCAGACAGCAGGGAAATGGAGCAACGTGGATAAAAAAAATCCAGTATTTCATTAGTAATACCTACATTTACTGCCGAACCTCTGTCCTACAGCTGTTAACAGCTCCTGACCATCATGGCTGCCATCCCCTCACTTGTAAATCAGTTAAACTACTTATGGCTTAGGGGTTACATGTGATGTCAATTACCTCAAACCTTTTTAAATCAGACTTATTCTAAGCTTTCTTTACTAATTAAACAGTAATCTTTAAGCCACAGAGATTGAGATCAGATAGAACCGGGGGGGGGGGGGGGGGGGGGGGGGGGGGGGAATGGCGAAATAAAGTAAACTAAACTAATCATTGCTATTATGTAAAGTTTTAGGATGTAATTATTTGCTTACTCACTTATTAGAAGAGTATTTTAGGAACAATTGTATGCAAATGTGTTGAACTCCACTCAGGCCAGTTCCCAGTCAATAACAATCACTAGTAGTTATTGCTACGCATGCTAACCTTGCAGTTCATCTCTTGCTGCTAATCTTAGTTAATGTTATGTTGGTTAAAATCCTCGTCCTTGTACCAAATCATTTGAACGGCGGAGACACTAAGTCTATACTGACATTTTAATGTAAGAAAAATTAAACATTTTTATGAACTGTCTTTAGGCCACAAAAATAACACTAAACACAGCAAATTAAACCTATTGTACTGTATGATTTCCCTCCTTTCAAGCTGTTGCCAACAGAGCTGGGAGCTCAGACCATTACACACTCTTAGATGTAATTTCTTTCAATCAACATTTCACAATGACCCCTACTTTCCCCTAAAGAGACACTTTATCTGCAGGATAATGGATGGGTAAACGGAATAAATGATGAAAAAATAGTGAAATGCCTCGATTCAGTTAAATGACACAGTCCTCTGCTTTTACAGGCATTTGTTTTGTCTCTTCTTTTTTGAAAGGCTTTTTTAAAAATGGGCATAATTTAGTTATTTATCTGATTGGATTATTATTCTCTTTTCTATAAGTATGACCTGGAGGCTACATGGTATAATGAAAGTGAGGCGGAAATGTGAAGCCATATCATATGGCCTTGATTTACAGCGGCAAGTGTAAGACTGATAAAGTGAGTCGGCATGCCTAAGGGGTGGGCTGGTTTATCACTTAAGAGAGTGGATTAAGGACTGACGGAGCTCATGTAGTGTATGGCACATGTACATTTAGATTGATACCATCGGGAAGAAGAGCGCCAGAATTACCCCTGGCTCAAAGTACATAGCACGCCAGCATCAAGATTTGAATGCTAACTACTCAGTTCAGTTGCACTGTGTTACTGTGCTTTTCACTGTAGGGCACAAATGAAAATGTCCCTTTGAATTAAAAGGCAATTTGAGCAGGAATCAGCTTTCATTAATACTCAACAATCCAACCAAAGAGAAAGACGATAGTCAACTGATGGATATGCTATTAAGGATTAAGCTTTCAAGAAATAGAGGCTGAGGGATGAACAGACCACCATGAATATCATTCTGACCCAATATCACATCTGCCTTTCCCCATTTCACAGAACCCCCCCCTTTTTTTTTCTTGCTCTAAACATTAAAGTTTTAGTGTGAAATTGACTGATGGGAGCAACAGAAAAGAGTCCTGACGGAGGTCTCCTGAAGGGTGTTGTGGCTACTTCTATTGTTCCCTTTTTCACCTCACCCTCTCCCTCTCGCTCTGTCTGGCTGACCATATTAAATTTTATGCAGAATTGTCTTGAGAGTGCGGTGCTAAATCAGTTTCCATTTTCCAAGCCCCAAAGCTCCTCACTCTTTGTCAGGCTTTTGATGGTTCTCCAAGAAATGTATTTTTGGGCGAGCCAAGGTGATAGAGGTAGCCAGTGGAGGTGCGTGGTGTTTTTTGACTAAAGGGACTGAGCTGTGAACCAGACGGTGATGCAGCTTTTCTGTAAAACAGCGGGGGTTTATTATCAAACTTCATAAAAGATCTGAGAGGATATAATGGTTACACAACCTTTAGAGACAACATCCGATTACTGGGTATCTGAAGTCGGATTTGCAAAATTTAGTAAGATATTCACTTGCATATTATGATTGAGGGTTTCAGGAATATGCAAGAATAGTCGAAATCCATTTATGTAACACTTGCACAGAGGTACTTTCCATGCTGATGTGATGAGACTCATTAAACTGTTAATGCCTTTCAGCATTTTGAACAAAGGTCGTCGTCATCAGGCAATTCAGCATCCTTTCCCAGCGGAATGGGTCTTTTTTTTCTGCTTTATATTCATCGTTTCATGTCATCTGTTTTCTGTTCGAGGGGCAAGGTGTCAAATTACTCTATGCATAATCAGTAATGGGTGGAGTTTAGGTGTCAGAGGTGACCGGCTCCACATCAGGATCAAACACTTTAAATCACTGTTCAGGGCAGGAATTCATTGTGGCATAGCATCTGATGACCATACATGCGTTCATTTGTGGGTGTCTGTGTGTGTGTGGTTAGGAGAGGGCCAGTTCTGGGTGAAGAACGTCCCTGTTAATTGCAGCTACTTAGGCAGATCAATCAGAGCTCTGCTCAGTATGCAGGTCCTGGTGCTTACAGCAGACCGAGGGTCACAGTGACTTTAAAGCCAAAACTTTCTGCATTTTAATGAGGCTATGTGAATTATAGCACAGGCCAGCCCATCCAGATGTATATGCAGGCGCACACACACACACACACACACACACACACACACACACACACACACACACACACACACACACACACACTAGGCCAAGCAAACATTTTCAGTTACAAACACGAATGCATAATCAGCTTTGAATGTCTTCATTGCACATGTCTGAATAATTACTGCACATGTAATCGTGTTTAATTTTCACTGGTTGATGATTCTGAATCTTAACATGTAACATTTAACTCAGAGAACTTGAGCCTGACGATCAACTGCTACTGTCAATTGCTGTTTTTCCATTACATGGAACTGGCATTACTCAACTCTATTCTACTCGACTCTAATTGCTTTCCTTTTAAGGTTTTTGTTTTCCTTTACAAATAGTACCCCCTCAATGCAGGGCGGGGTTTGCAGGGATGAGTGAGGTTGATTTGTCAAACACACACAGTGCAGTTGCTTTGTGTGTCTGAGCCACTTCATTCATTAAACGATGAAGTACTCTTGCATCGATTTAGGACCAGTTTAGGATGAGGGGAGGACATCTCTCTTTGTTTATTAACGTTAAAAGTTAGACTTCGCTGCCTGACTCATTTTTAAACAGACGAGAGAGAGAGAGAGAGAGAGAGAGAGAGAGAGAGAGAGAGAGAGAGAGAGAGAGAGAGAGAGAGAGAGAGAGAGAGAGAGAGAGAGAGAGAGAGAGAGAGAGAGAGAGAGAGAGAGCACAGTGGTGGTCGAGTGAGGAGAGGTGGGAGCAGTAGAGATAAAATCCCTGAATGAGAGAAATAAATTGTTATTTACTGATTGTTTCATGGCGTTTATGTTCAAAAGCAGAAATAAATAACATCAAACACTCAACAGATGATTTATTGTTGAGACAGCTGCTCCTGGTTTCTGCATTTCTCCTTTTTATTCATTCATTACATTTGACTAATGCAGCAGTAAATATGAAGAACAACTTGACAAATCTGTGTTGTTTTTTTCCTCATGTGTGACTGCTGTGTTTTAAACATGGCTGTGATTGTTTAGCTGAAGAGTACCGGTGAATGAGTCCTGCACCAGGTCAGAAACCTGTCGAAAGTGGTGAAAAATACAATTATATAAATATACAGGTACGGGCACAGGTGCAAATCAACTAAATGCGGGCAAGTAAAAAATGATTTGCAGTGTACAAGTGAGCAGTCATTATAATATTAGTATGCAATTATGTATATTATGTGTGTGTGTGTGTGTGTGTGTTGTGTTGTGTGTGTGTGTGTGTGTGTGTGTGTGTGTGTGTGTGTGTGTGTGTGTGTGTGTGTGTGTGTGTGTGGTGTGTGTAGGTGTATGTGTGTGTGTGTGTGTGTGTGTGTGTGTGTGTGTGTTTGTGTGTGTGTGTGTGTGTGGTGTGTGTAGGTGTATGTGTGTGTGTGTGTGTGTGTGTGTGTGTGTGTGTGTGTGTGTGTGTGTGTGTGTGTGTGTGTATAAGTGTGTGGTGTGTGTATAAGTGTGTGTGCACTGGCAATGTCAGTGAATGTGCAGAACTGCCCTTTTTGCAGAGACACACATTATGATTGTGCAGCAAGTAAAAATGAAGCACTTTAAAGTGAGTGACTGTGCCTCCTATGTGTTTAATCATGGGTCAGGCCTCAGGTCTTCTGTTTACAGGTCTGGACCGGTCTGGATTTGGCATGGTGAGATGGATGCATGTACCAGACTGGTTTCAGGGCTGAGCTTTGCGGGTGTGGGCAAGTGTAGGTTTGCAAAATTGTGCCCTTGCAGGACTCTGTGAGAGAAATGACTGACCAATCAGTGGTCTGCAGTGTTTTCACATCACTTTTTAGCTTCAGCTAAGCTTGCTTAGAATCTCAATGGAGTAGATACCAAAACACAGATACCACACATAGCGGGTATTATCTACAACTTCTGCCAGATGGAAAACCAAAAAAGGTGAGTAGAGTCAAGTTGAGCAGGTACCATGTAATAGAAGAGGGACTCCTGTAACAGAGGGGTTTATGAAATGTGTATTTTGGTTTTGAGGAGTATGAGCAGAGAATTTGCTAACTGTTAATTGTTTACAAAGACCAAGGCTAAAATGATGCGGCAGGTGCCACAGTAGCTTAGATGGGAACAAACCAGATAAGGATGTTTACTGAAAGCAGCAGCCTTGACAAGAGAGAATAGTTCCAAGGTGTAAAAGCTGTGAACGGTTTTTCATCTTTGTGCACACTACAAACTAACTTTGTGTTGTGTCCCATGCTCTGAGCCTTAATAAAGTGTGACAATACTCTCCAAGAGATTTTGTGTCTTGTTACTTTTTGTCAAAGTGAAAATCCAAAATTGCCACAAGAGCACATACCAATAAATTGCGACTCTCCCACTCTCTCCCCTCTCTGTCATTCTCTCTAACACACACGATTCACCTACACACACGCTCCACATCCTTCAGAGGTAAAACTAATCAGTGTGGAAGACCCTTAAGTCCAGAATGGCAGTATTAGAGCGCCGGCAGTGGAGCTGTGGCTCTGACCTTCAGATGTAACCGTGACCAGACGTACACTGGGGGTTTAAATGAACCACAAGAGCCCCTTGCTCCAAACAACACAGATACTTCCACACTGTTCATTCATTTCTTCAAACAACTACTCAAGCAGTAAAAACCATCAACCTTACACTCTAAGTTAAGGCCAAAGTATTAAGAGAGGCCTTCAGGGCAGTTATGTCTCATGGGTCTATGCTGCACTGGACTCAAGTCCTGAGTGCAAAAATATGGTACTGCAGAGGTCGAAACTTCCACTAGCCAAGTCAGTAAAAGTGCAGACCCATCACCTCCAACGTGCCCACTCCTCCTTCTCTGGTCCAACAGAGCCAAAATGTCTGTTCATCTTTTTCAGCCCTCATGTATTATTCATGTGCAGACCTCTGGCCCCATCAGAGAGTCTTGTTAAATCTTCTGAGGGATTTCTTTCTTCCTCTTTCCACAACTCATTTTCTGCCCTCACAGAACATATAATATGGACACTGATTGAAAGAAATGTCCTTTTGGGAAGAACAACGCACGCCCTTCATCTTGGCTCCCTTTCCCTTATTCTTTTCTTCTTTCTTTATTTCTTTTTTTTTTTTTTTACATTTCATCAAGCCTATCTTGAAGCTTCCTGCAAACCCATTTGTGTGTTTAAGGTATATAACTATAGTGGAAATACAGCAAGTAATACCCACCACAAGTTTGAGCATAGAATATAAAACTATATTTCTATATATATATATATATATATATATATATATATATATATATATATATATATATATATCTTTCCTTTCATAACCAATCGCCAAATGCACATTTCCCCTTTTTTCTAGATTCAGCTCTCTTTTTCAAAGACAATATTATATTACCATAATGGTGCCTTAATTGAGGATATATTCTTCCAATTTGAATAGCCATGCAAATGAAAAGAAACCTTACAGGCTACTCTGCCATGCTGTTTCATTGTCTTCACCAAAGAGCCACATATAGTCACACAAGCACAAGTCTGCAGCTAAGACAGTGCTGGCACATTTTTCTTACAAGGTCATGACATTCACATGAATGTGTCATGTCTGTCAGGGGCATTAGAATAGCTTAGGTCATGGTGATGATGTGTGGAAATGAAAAGTGAGAGCAGTGTGGGGATAAAGAGTGCAAGGGGAAGAACAGTTTGGAATAGTTATGAGGGTTTTTCCCCCAAGTCACTGAGACCTGAAATTGTATGAGTTACACGTTGGACTTTAAAGTAAAATTGAAATTGAAATACTTTTGGAACACTTGGAAAAAGTTGGATGGACAGTGAAGTACTAATAAAAGATCTCTCTGTACAAAACAATCTCTCGTTGCCTGATTCATGATCCTGGTGTGTAGTTACATAGCTTGGTGATTTTCTGTTTGCTCAGCTAAAACATTTGTATTGTTTTATTTTCCAGGTGGTGTTATGTAGCTGTGGTTTTAGGAGATACTGCAGGTAATGAAGTGGTGGTGCCTCTGAGCTCCTCTCATATCTAACGTTAGCAGCATTTGTTCTTTATCAGTTATTAATGACTGACCTTCACTGTATTCTCCAGCATAACAGTGTATATGTGACACTGGACTGTTATGTCAAATAAGAGTTACTCTTAAAAAGAATGGACCCATATTTGGAGTTTCAAGCATTCTGTGTAACTCTGAAGTCATCCACAAGAGCAGGTGGAGGTGTCAAGAAACAGCTAATAAATAGCAGCTGTGCCAGCTGATTCCTCAGCAGTACCTGATGTAGTCTCAATATCATGCCAACACCTTCATTTCCTTTGATATCCCACATCTATAAATAATGTTGCATCCAGAAGGAACAAACAATTTCTTTAATTCCTGGCATCTTGATAAAAATTGTATCCTTATGTTTATAGCTTAGCTTAAGTTGGCTATTTTTAATGTCTAACATTTTCTCTTCAACACAGTCTCTGTTTTGAACCAGGGAGGCTTCGGATGCAGGCATGAAGGAAAGGAAGAAGATGACCTGAAGCTGTGGAGGCCAGACATCATCAACCACCTTATCAAGAGGTCATTTTCAGTTCCAGACTGTGTTGTTTCTTTATTTAAATATGAAAGATAGTAAGAGAGTTTTATTAAATTTAGGGGAAAGATTGAGATCATGAAGGAGTATTTTTGAATTTTTTTTTAACTATTTATCTGTCTCGTGATTGCTTCTGTGTGTATTTTGATGTGGAGCCAGAAACAGATATGAAATATCTCATTAAGCATTGTGCAGCTCTGCCAGGATCCACTCTGTCCTTTCTAGTTGTTTTAAAAGGGTGATCATTTTTTCTTTTTCATTTGGCCATATATGTTTGAAATATACATACAAAAAAGTTTTTGCATTTATGTCTTAAAAATAGACATAGTATATGTCATACTAGTGTTTTATGGTTTAGTGGTGGCCTGCTGTTTACTGTGTGTGTTAAAACACGTATTTAGCACCATTCAGTTTAATGGTAACAGGAACTTCCAAGTTAGTGCTTTGAATATATTTGTTTCTCAGTGAGTAGCAGCTCTGTACACAGAGTGAGAAGTTAAATCAGACACTGTGTCATTTAACTGACCTAACACACTGACCATTGTGCAATAGTTTCTGTTGTGTGTAAGTATCTTTCCAGTAGAAAGTCTCTACTAATGTTGTTACTGCCTGATATAGAAAACATTACAACATTGTGAAGTGAAACAGCAAAGTGCAGCACTCCTGTCCAGTTCTCCACTTGTTCTCACATTGTCAGTCTTTTAAATTCAACTCGAGACGTATCTGTAGCAAGTCCATAAGATCACTTCTGCTTTAAAACAGAAGTATGATTGCAAAAAGATGCAATATGGAAACACAATAGTTCAGGCACAGAAAAAGGTGAATACATAACCCACTGGTCTAAGTGATGTCCTGTATGATATCTGCGATATGGTTCAGTCTTATTATTTCATAAGATAATATAAAATACATATTTTATGACAAGACATTTAAAAGTAATATTTATAGAAGACAGGGGTGACCCCATTAATACATCTACCAAAACCAATTTTTGAGTGAATCTGTATAAAAAGTTAATAAGGTTCTTGCACCTGATCTTCCCACTGCTTAAAACTGTGATTGTCTTTTTTTCACTATTTGATAACAGCCAAAATGACACACAGACAAGGAGACGGAATGGGACAGAAACATAAACCCAAGCCACTCAATTCATGGAAGTAAAGAATTTAGTGCCACTTGTTCCGCAATTGATCCCAACGTCAGTCTGATTTATCACTTGTGCTCAAAAAGTCAAGGTGGATGTAGGCAAAGTCACAAAGAGCAAAGCAATAGGCCCGAGCTGCTATCGAATGAACTGTGGACCAATGCTGATGAGGAACTCATACAGAGTCTAATGGCTTAGATTATTGAATGTTTGTCTTCAACAAAATGACCCACACAGGCACAAATGACTTGTTTGACTAATATGAAGCAAAAGACAAATTCAGTCACACAAACTTGTAGCTATTCTCTCCATTTTTTGCCTTCCATTTAATTCCTATCACATCCAGCTGACAGGATGCTTCACCGTCATCACCAAGAAAGGTTGCTTAAGACACACATACACACCCTGATGTATATGAACAAACATACACATACACACCCGCCATCAATCACATCACAAAACTCAAAAAAAAAAAGAATAGAAAAAAAAGTAAGCGCTTCTCAATGGGTGCAATCGTCTGGAGGCGGTATTGGATCTGTGGTTAACGGGAGAAAAACAAATGAGTTTCCAAGGTCACTCTTAAAAGCAGCAGTGATAATTGAGCCCTCCCTGTAGATCTATCAAACACAACAATAAACAAATGCCAGCGATATCCTAGGGCCGATTACGGCGACATCATCCCTCCCCTCTACAGGAAGCTTTGCTTCGAAATACATGGTAAAAAAGAGCTGGGAAAGACAAAGCGGCTGTCACAGTGTGACGGAGCAAAAGGCAGGTAGAGAAGCGTTTTGTGAAAACAAAAGTTAAGGTCATGAAAGAGATCATGGTGACTATTATTCTAAACAAATCATTCTCAAGGTTAAAAAACACAGTGACTGCATCAAGGCTGTGACTCGGAATTTTGTCAGTCGAATTGGATTTGGCTGTTCAATACGAAGATTCAACTATTTGTTCCTTTTTTTCCTTTCATTCAAACTATCTGGCAATCAGAAAATCCATTGCCATGATTTTTTAGTGATGATTTCCACCACATTAACACAGTCATATGCAACAGAGTCATGAAAACATACTTTTGAGCAAGTAAAAATCAATAAAAGACAACTGCATATGATGCAAGATTTGAATTGTGGCCTATTTGAATTGCTGACATAGAGGGCCCCATCTTGCGGTCGGCGCACAGCGGATGGCGGGTGTGGCGCATGTGTCTTTGTTAGTTTCCCCCGGTGCAGTTGTCATTTTCTCACCCTGCGCCCACATTGTCTAAATAGCAAATGCACTTGCACCAGTCTGTGCGCCTATGGGTGTGTTGGTCTCAAAATAAGGTGGGGTCAGGCGCATTGGTGGGGCGTTGCTATTTTGAGGCAGAGGAAAGCGATTGCGCTACTGACCAAAAAAAAACAGGTCTAAAGTCACTGGTGCATATGTCACTGTTATTAAAAGGCGCATCATCAAGAGTCCAATATGCTCCTAGATAGGCGGGTGCGCTGCGCGCATACACTGTGCCTGTTACGCACACGGAGGCGCAGCAGCACACAACATGCAAAACATCACAAATAAAAGGACCAAAATAGGAGTTTGTATTATGATGTACATCAACATATTAAAAAAAAGTCACAATGACGTGCCACTATGTATCAGAATCAGTCAATCGCAGTAATGATCAATGAAACTGTCAATGTAATCATGTGACCAATCCTGGTAAATCCGCCATCAAACTAACAATCCGCCAAGGTGACAGCACACCTGGATATTAAAGGGAATGGGAGATGACACTCTGATTGGTTTACCGCATGTTACGCCCAAAAGACACCTATGATTAATGAGGGGACTTAAGTCCGACCCTTTTAGACCATGCGCCTGGCGCAGTGACCATTTTTCCGCCGTTAAAATAGCAAAAGTGGATTTGGACACGCCTCAAAGGCACTTGCGCCACACGCTTCACGCCATACGCTATAGATCATTAAAATAGGGCCCCTAATATCTGGCTACTATATGGATATGTCAGAATAATGAGACAGGCACCACACTTGTGTTTCTTGTAAATGAGTAAACAAATGAAATTCAGAGTTTTCCCCCTTGTGAAATAACTGACATCTCTTCTTCATCTCTAATTCCGACAGATGAATCGACTCATTAACTTTCAGGGGGCAGCCCTACACTGGATTTAAGATGAAGTGGCTCAAAAATAACACACTCTGCTACCATGAGAGCTCACTGCACCAGTAAACTACTAAAGGAAAGGTCAGGGGATAATCAAAGTCATGAGGAGTCATCCTCTGGGATCATAAATGTCTGTACAAAATTTCATGGCAAGTCATCCACCAGTTCAGTCTGGACCAAAAAGCTTATGTGCTGTCTAAAATGGGAGTGTTAGTACCTGTCAGCAGTCTGTTAGATCGCATATTTCCTCTTGTTGTGTTTGTTTTCTTGGTCCAAATATGAACATAAATAATAAATATTCATTTGCAATCAAACAACTGAAATTGTCTCACTATAGCAGCTCTGAGTTGGAGATGTGCATTTATGCTGCTGGTTTTTCAGTGTGAGATGACGCAGTATGTGAAGAGACAGGTGAAACTACGCTAATGATAATGAACCTGGCAACACTGTCAAATCCCCCCAACGCAACTGGCACATTTTATTCCCTTGATACCAGAGCATCCTGAAATAACTGCTTTGTTACGGTAGAGGAAAAGTGTTTGTGGGTTGTTGTTTGTATTTATTTGTGTACTGTATGTGTGTGATTGCACATTCATTAACTGTACAGTATAATAAATGTCAGATACATATATTACCAGGTTGACAATCATACTGTATGCACACAGTACAGAGCTTAAGAATCCCCCCCCCCCTTTTTATTTAAAGTTATAATTGGACACCATTCTGATATTTGTAATTGACACTTAAATCCGGTCCTTTGAATTCAAAGCTATTCACAGTTTCTTCTTATTTTTGATGACACGCTCATTTCTTTTTGCACTAATTATAGAATTTTCAATGTGATTGAGTTTTCATTTGTATTCATGAAATTACAGTATAACTCCATTCTGATGATGTACCACTTTTACATATGCTTGCCACAAATGATTGCTGTTAGTTTCAGGAAATGCCAAATACATGCATCTTTTACTAAATATTTTTGAGGTTCATGCGGTCATTAAATGCATGCATGATTTAAAAGCAGTCCATTAGTAACAGCAACTTACTGGCATTCATAAAACTAAATGGCATATAAACCTATGTTGCTCGACAATCTGCCCCTGTGCACTTTTTATAATGAAGGCACTGAATACTGCAGAGTCAGAATTTCCCCTTTAAAACAATAAGCCCCAAGGCTCCCACGTATCAAGGCTTAGCACACTACATAAAGGTCAACATAAATATAAAGCAAGCTAATTAACTACAAGTGGGAAATATATACAAATTAATAATGCATATTAAAATCCATCTACATTCATTCGAAAATGTTATTTTGTGAAACATTCTAAAGGGTTTCATTTAAACTATCATTGAGGAAAAAAAACTTTTTTGACAACTGCTTAAATCAGCAGAAAATAGATTGGGTTTGATTAATGGTAAAGAGACATTTTTACCACACCAAAGTGCTTGGAAAAGAACATCCACCATCTCTATACTTGGACATCATTTTTGGATTCAATATCTACTACCCACACACTTCTGTTTTACTCTAAATCACCCACTCCAATATACAACTACTATTTTAGCTCATATCTCCTGCAAAGGCGTTCTAGTATTTTACTAATGTTAGTTATCAGTGATCCCTCACTCAATCCCCTCTGCAACTGCTTTTTTGGGCATCTTTTCAGATGGACTGTGAAGAGGCTTTCTGAACAGATATAAATAAGGCTCAGGCTGTATTTTGGTGACAGTGCTAAGGTGTTGATAGCACCAACATGAATGCAAAGCAGTTTTTGTAAAGTACATATTTTGTGGTTGCACCTGTTTCCCTTTCAAGAATGTAAGTGGAGTAATGCCACTGAGTTAGTAATTATGCAGATTAGGTGGTGCATGTGCAGTTTTTAACATTTTTCAGGCAAATAACTGTGCTACATTTTCCACCCCTCCATACACCATTTCTTATCTCAAAAGCAAACACACTTAGAAAAGTTTAATTTACAAAAACGTGCAAGACCTTTTTATGTTGAATGGTGCATATTTTATTTTGATCAAATTTGAGTGGGCATTTGAAGGATTATATTATCAGTTTTAAATTACACCTGATGATCATTTTAAACTTATGAAAATGTAATATGCAATAAGGAAACAGTCTGATTGGATGGTTTATTGTTAATTACGTTATCTACAAAAGTCTGTAGAATGTGTGATATACATTCCCTCGTAACTACTTACAGGGGGCAAATAAAAGGAAAAACCATCTTAGTAAGGTGTTGGGGCCAAACCATTCCAGCAAAATGCCCCTCACAGCATAACAGAGCCACTGAATCCCCTCACTGTAGCGGTCAAGCATTAAGGCCTGTACCGGTTTTTCCATTAATTTGTCACCCATCTGTCTGTATCATACAGAATATGTGTGTTACTTTGTAGTCTCTAATTTGAACAATGCACTATGGGTTACTCCATACAGGTAAAATCATGTAAGATTGATTTACCGTAGGGAAAACCATGATTAACAAACAGTTAGAATGAAAAACATGTTATTGTACTACTAGGCAATGTGAATGTAGTCTGTCTATTTTTTTGTGCATATCATTACGCATGGAAAGGAATTGCAGTTTTTCCAGAATTGTAAATCTAACTTAAAAAGGGATATTATCTGCTCCTGAAGGCATATTTGACGAGCATATTTGTGCCTTGCAACTCTGCTTTCTGAAGATAACATTTTCTCTGCAGAGAAGTCGGCTTCTTCCGGCCCATTAGGAAACTATCTGCTGCTTTTAAACTGGATGAGAGGAGTTGATTTGATTTGAGGCTGATCACACCGCTAAGCCTCTTTTCCAGTTTGTGCTGTGCTGTACCAGCATCACGATTGAGCTTTCAGTCACCAAGTTTACAACATACAGTGATCACAGAGTATGTGCCTGTTTTTTGCACGTCGCAGTTTTAGAAAAATAAATGCCTGTCAGTCTTAGTATTAAACATTAAGATCAGATTTTTAACAATAGTACCTTAAATCATTAAATCCTGCATGCAAACACGCACTGAAAGCCTCTAGACTAGAGAAACCTCTGGCTCTGAGCTAGATTGGGTGAAATTAATGAATATATTTGATATCATGAAAACTGGTTCTTGGGAAATGATTCAACATACAGAATACAGTAGGCTGTCAAACATGTAGACAAAGAGCAACTCTAAATGTTACTTTGTACTGATCATGTAGCAGCTACACAAAAGCCTGAATAAGCCATGAGCAAACTGAATCTATAGTTGTATTTTCTGGCCTTGAGGCGGGATTCCAAGTGTGAACCAAGCTTGTAAAAGTCAACCCTTTACATGATAGGCATTTATATGGGATATTACATGAATCAACTTAAATTAGAAAAGCCACATGTAACGCTTGCTAATGTGGGTGTTGGCCTTATAGCTATCTATTCATGCCTTGATACTTTTCAGAAGGCTAATTATCCATCTTTTCAGTTTACATGTCAATGTGATGCAAACCGCTTCTGAAGCAGCTAAGTACTCTAATCTTTCTATGTGATTTCCTCATTTCTACTTTATGCTCCCCCTTTCGTAATAATACTGAAGAGGCTGACTTTCACACCTTTTTGTGTAGAAGTGGGTTTCCTACACTGTTTGTTCAGTCACGTGTTTGCTGTCTCCTGCTAGTGGTAATGAGCCAATCAGACAATCCAAAAAAGGACAGTGGATGAACCCCAAATGAACATCTGGTGTCCCAGTTGCTTCCCTCTTTCATCTCATCCACATTCCTCTGTCCCTTGTGGCATTGCTTGCTCAGTGTCTGACCAAATACAGTATCTCTCTCTCTCTCTCTCATGTTTAAGCACCTCACTTTGTTGTTTTGCTTTTCTACTGATTATCTACCATCTGACTGAGGTTGCCAGGACAGAATTACTTTTGAGGTTTCCATGACAGTAGCATGGCTTCATGGTAGAGAGGAGTAGTTGCAAGATGACATAGGAAATGAGTCATCCAGGCATCAAGAACAACCAAAACTTAACCATATCCTCTACTTGCAGTGACTCTTCATCTGCATTGTCCTTCCTGCTGTCCACCCACTTCATTTTTTCCTTTCCAGGAGCTCCATGTATTTGTTTTCTTTAATTAGTTTGAGGGTCGCTGACAAAGCCATTCCATTGTGTACCCATTCAAAGATTCTTACAAACGCATGAACTGAAAAGTATGGGATGCAAAAAAAAGATAGAGGCTCTTTATTCCACCGTTGTGTTCGCTGGCCCTTTGTCTGGCATTCACAGTTCGTTTTTTGCAGATTAGCGTTTGTTCTCTCTCTTTTTCTATCACTCCCTGTAATCCCTCCCTCTGTCTTAGTCCTCTGCTCCATGCTCACTTTTTGAACAATATGCAATGCAAATGAATGCCATATTCAGCATTATCTGCTCAGTCTTTTTCGTTCTCGAACACAAAGATCAGAAAAACGGAAAGACAGGAATGAGAATGAAACGGCAGTGAACACAGCTGTAAACAATTTAGGGGTAAGCAGCACATATGCCTGCAGACAGGTGACAGATGGACAAAGCTACATTAGACAGGTGGATAGACAGCAATTGGCCATTTCAAATCTGTTGCTGGTATCGTTGAGATGATGTTGTTGAAAATAAAGTATTCAAACAGCTTTTGTGGGATGGAAAGTGCTGAGATGTGAGTTTTGATGACAGTTCCACAAGAGGAGCTGATTGGGATGATTGCTTAAGTCAAGCAAAGAAAAGTGATTACAGTGTATGCAAAGATATAAAGTATATCTGAACACAAGCAGGTGTATGCATTCATAAACATAAACATGCCTACACACCTACAGATGCAGATAGACACAGATGCCTATATACTCAATGAAATGTGGTATACAAAAACAGAGTTGAAATACATCACTGTAGATTAATAATCATATAACATTGTTTAAATCAAAATAATGTATACCCATTTATATCACATCAGCTCATTTTGGGCTTGCGGATGTGTTCTGCTCTCAATCTGTTCAAAGCAATCTTTGATCCCCCTTCCACATGTTACACTAAACTTCAAACAGGCCAGGTAGAATTAAGCCTTTAAGTTATCTTTGCAAAGTGGAAGTGGGCCAAGTCCTCTCCCATTATAGAGCAGAGAGTGGAGATATTCACCCTGGCTGATAAAGCCTGATCGCTTCTTTCATTAGCCTTTATTGGTCTTTCAGGCTAAAGCCATTGCAGAGAGATAAATAGGGCTCAAGCTTAGGGGCCTCCTTTTGTTTGAGGAGTGATAAAAATAGGATTGGGGAGAATTAATTAATTAATTAATTTGGGATGAAAGTTAGGGGGGAAAACAACAACAGTAAATGTGTATGATGATGATAGTGTATGGAGTGTTACACATTTTCAATGTCATAGTAAATATTTTGTGATTGATGTATTATATACATATTATATACACACTTTAATTTTTCTGGATTACAATAAATAAAATGTTCTTCTTTCCTTTTATTACAAACCTAGCAGACACAGGCTCTTGGATACAGAAGGTACTGGATGAGGATGGATGTGGAAACACTGGACACAGTGTGCAGCTCAACAGTGTGAAACGGACAATTCCACCTTCAGCTCACTACAGCTCCACCTCATCAACAACCTGTATAGGTTTCTGTCAGCACACTTTGGGAGTCTGGAGACAGGAATTCTGAAGGCAACCTGCAACCTCTTTGATCTTTCTAACTGGTCAGACGACAACTGAACTGGCAACATTTGGCAATTCTGAGCTCAATTCATGAAGCAATTCCAATCCATCCTTGCTATATATTGGGACTTCACTTCTGTAGCAGCAGTTAAGAGAGAGTGGCTTGACCTGAATGTCCTTGTTCATTGGCACTACAGGCACCTTAAACCCCAGGTGCTGTAGCAGCAGCCCCCATGAGTTCATCTTGCTGTGAGCGTGTGTTCTCCAGCATGAACATTGTTATGTCAGACTGGAGGTGTTGCTTGTCTAACGAGATGCTTAGCTTCTTCCTGCACAACTCAGTCCATGGCCCTCCTGCACAGCAATTCAATGCAGAGAAAGCAGCAAGTAGTGACTGCAGAACCCGAAGACCCCAGTTCCAAGATTAAATGGGCCTAGACCTGGCCCATTGCTTTGCCCAGCAGAGGCTTCCCAAGCTCCATTCAAATGTTATATCAGGATCTATGTTATGTATTATACTTGCCTCAGTGAAAAAGTTTTCTGCTGCTTTAAAGCAGTTTTTATTCCATTTGTTTAACTCACTTTGTGCACCTCTAGCCTGTAATCTATTCAGATGAATTTAAATAAAAACGCTGATTACTCATCTAAGCATTTGCATGATGTTTTATTTATATTAAAAGTAACTTTGAATGATTAAATAGAAAAACAAAGATTTTAAATTTGGGATGGTCCACATTCATTTCAGGACAGCTTAGATTGTATTTCAGAACAGTTCCGGGAGGATGGTGGAAAAAGTTAGTTAAAATCCCCGGAGATAACATGCCTTCATATTTTCTTTCCTAGTTATATACTTATTCAGCTTTACAGGTATTAATATATTTCATGCATTTCTGCTTTGTTTTTTTGTTATAATCTTACCCAATATTGAGAGAAAGGAGACTGGCAGACTAGGCAAATATTAAAGTCATCAATCAAATAAAGTGAAAAAAGAAAGGGAAGGAAAACACCTCGAGCTACAAGAGGAGAGAAAAGCTATCTTTTACACATCACCCATGACCGTGAGCGATTTGTCATAAAAAACCACCATCCTATTAAGCGAGGTCTCTCCATCTGGTTCTTCCTGAGTCAGCGCTGACCTTTCACCCCTCCCCACTCCGCACCCACCTTAGCCATGATATATCCACTGCCTCTGCTCACTGCAGGTGTGTTTTACAGTACAGATGATAGAGCACTAGATACCAGAGTTTATTTGAACAGAACAGAATACGAGGACATTTAACTGTATATACATAAATGCGTATGTGTGAGTGTGTGTATTTGTGTGTCATCCAACGTAACAGAGTTAGTCATAACTGAAAGCAAATACTCTCACAGTTCTGGTTGTGTGACTTTAAAGTATCATAAGACTTTATGTTTAAACTGTAAAAAAAAAACGTCCATGTCGTTCAGATTGTGAGCACTGATATTTGGAACTAAAAACTAAAAATACAACAACCTTAAAAGATTATTGTTGTATAATACTATAATGTGAAGAAGTACTAACTCTAGTACAATTGATTTTGCTATGTATATAATCAGTAGCTGCATGCAGAGAATTCAGATGCATAACTTTGTGAGCCCCCAGTCCTATCAGTAGCATCTTTTCTGGGGCATGTCATTATTTCACACAAAAAAAGACAAGGGGGAAAAAAAACAAAAACAAACTTTCCGTTGGGCAAAAATGATTACAATCGCAGTTCATCTGAGGACTATTTCCAACCTTGCAGTGATTTAATGCAAAATATAGTGCCAAGTCAGCCTTAAATGCCACCACTCCTTTTTTTCAAAGACGAATTACCCACTCAAGAGAAACAAATCACTTGACCACACATTAGAATTACCATTTTGAAGAGGTAAACACAGGTTAATGCAGGCAAACACAAAATAACATGACATGATGAAATACATTTATACATGTGTGATAGGAGATGCTCTTTTCATGCCGTGCTCATCAACAGTAATCATCAAAACTACAAAAACAAGACAAACACCTCACTGATCTTTCCTAATTAATGCATGTTGCTGGGAGACAAATACTGCTTATGTGTTAAACAATAGGGCATTCAAAAAACAATTCAGAATGTTCCTAACTATAATAGATTCTGTTTGAAACTACTGGGAAGAAGTGAAAATTGTATAATGCAAGAGAGGAAACTCTGTATCCCTTCGGCTATTTTTATTCTGGGATTGTTTCAGGCTCATAATAAGGCTAATCTTGCTCTGCATTAGTTTGCTGATGATGATAATACCGCTGCTGCTGCTGCTGCTGCTATGTACATATGAATGTATCCTACTTTTAGCCAATCTGAGAGAGACACATAATGCTGGGTGCATGGAGGACATTGGTTGCAGTATACATCATCCACATCCTCATTCCCTCATTGTGTGGATTAATGAAGCCTTAACAGCCCATGTCATTAGGCTGGGTGGTCACTGCCTTGACTGCAAACCCCCAGAGATGGTTCCAGAATAATATACTAAAAGGAAATATATAAACATACAGCAGAGAGTGCTGTTCTGTCCTTAACTATGATCTATCGCTTTCAAAGTCTCTGTCAATTCAGATGTCTGTCAATCCAACTGGAAACATTCTCTGTTCACCCAAGACTTCCATCGTCATCACTGTGATGATACAATGACACTCAAAAAGGAGGAAACATGCCTTCATTTCACAACAATTAGCATTAAGTCATTAGAGCGGAAATACATAAATCATTCTTTTGACATGTACAATATGCACACACACCAACATTAGCAAGTAAGCACGCACACACACACACACACACACACACACACACACACACACACACACACACACACACACACACACACACACACACACACACACACACACACACACACACACACACACACACACACACACACACACACACACACACAAAAACACATAATTTGTGAACAAAAACCTGGGCTACAAGGCACGAGAGCACACCAACACACAGTCAGACAAACACTCTGTGTGGAGGTTCTAACTACCTTAAATGACTAGTATTAATCACCTTTCTCTGTCCCTGTGGTGATTATGAACACATTAATCAGCAGCATGTCTGCCAGTTTGATGTGAGAACGCCAGACAGAGCGAGACGAGGAAGAGAATGAGTGGATCGAGAGGTGCAACACAGGAGGGAAACACTGGAGGGGTTTTGGGTTGGGTTTTTACTGTCTGTAACACCAAAACAAAGTTCATGCCACTCTATGTGAAAACGGCACTAAATGTGAGAAAAGTAAAAGAGCAGCTGTTCAAATATAGACACTGCTTCATTATTCCATGCAACCCACATCAACCTTTTGTGGCCCTCAGCAACACTTGCGTTTGAACACTCACGCATAGAGATGCTGCCTACCTTCTTCCGCCCAACAGAAAATAACCAGACGCAAGTACATCTCCTCCTCAGAAAGGCTGAAGAGTGTCTAGTGTGTGTGTGTGTGTGTGTGTGTGTGTGTGTGTGTGTGTGTGTGTGTGTGTGTGTGTGTGTGTGTGTGTGTGTACACATCATAAAATACAACTTCCCTTAAACTTGCCATCTAGGAGCAAAATGCAAATAGCAGACTCTCGGATGAAGAAATAAATCATCTGCTTTTCAAAGCATATTTTTTTTCTCCATACCAAGACAAGAATGTCTTAATAAGGATGAAGAACAGATGCCTAAACTTGGTTGAGCTAACATTATCCAGACACCTCATGCAGCTAAAAAACACAATGTCCATAGGAGATGGTGATGAACGGTGGTGTTAAGTTGTATTTTTTGATGCAAAGTGTATTTTTGATAAATTAAAACATAGTCAGTGAAAAGATATGAACAGGGACTACCAAAAGCTAAACCATCTAGGAGGCTCAAAACAAAGCAAAAACATGTCTGCGTAAAGGGAAACTTCAGGATTTTTCAACCCGGAACCTATGTTCCCATTATTTCGTTTTCTAAGTGACAAATGGGGACAACCATTTTTGAAATTGGTCCAGTATTGTGAGAGCTCTCCAGCTGGCAGCCATGAAACGGACTGCAATGTAATCCAATGAGGCAATGTTCTCTATCAATGTACTTCCATTAAAAGTGCTTTTTTTAACCACCGACAGGTTCAGATTGTTATTATCAGTGTCTGACAACGTTATGGAAAAGACCTACAGAGTAATAAAATATTGTATATCTTTACCTTTTACTTGATCCCGTCTGTTTGTCACTGTGTCTTGCTCATGGAGAAGTCTAGCTCTGAAATCTCGCAAGAGTTGAGTTGTTGCAGTAACACAACAGTGGAAATGTGAGTGAGCGTTGAGGAGAGGAGTGACGGGAAAACGTTGTTGTTTAGAATACACAAAGCATAGCTCAGTGTTATCTAAAATATTTTAAAAATGTTTTAAATGTCTGATTATTTAATTGTGTTCCTGTTCTATCAGGTCTAATATTTAAATCTCTATGGACACTTCTGTCTGTCAAGTTGTGATTTGTTTAGTTTTTTCACATAAGCACATGGCACGGTGCACAAGTCTCTGCCATTTGACCCCTTTGTCTCAAAAGAATCCAGTGAAACCCTGATTGTATGCATAGACACCTGCAGTACATTTACATGCAAAAAGCATCCATATTACTAAATTGAAATGTTCATCATTTAGACCATTTCATATTGCAGCAAGCTTATAAGTCATCACTGCACTTGTCTGCTAAACAAACGCACTTTATTTGTCATTCTCAAATTAGCACTATTGAAAGTTCTTAGGATTGATATTCCTTCCAACTTCAAAATTCACAATGGGAAGGCATCATAATGAGAATAGTAGCAGTAACAGTTAAATCAGGCAAGAGCAGCCTGATAGCAGCACAGTGGTGACACTGTCGTTCATTTCTCTCTCATTAATATTGGAACCCCAAGTAGGAGGCACTTGAGGGGAATCAAATATGTTGTGGGGGTGGATGTGTGTATGGAGTGGCTTTGACAGAAACCAAATCTGTATTCATGGTATAATTCAGCAAATAAAATTAAAATCCACTCCTTTGGAATGAGAGGAAATATAGTTATGTGTAGCAGCATGATAACTCACAGAAAATTCTGCTGTCATTAATCTATTAGCTTAAATTATGCTTGATGCATGAGTCATGCAGAGAAAACTTTCTGCACTATGCATCAATGTGTATGTATCGTTATTAGCATTTAGAGCTCATTATGTGGCAAATGAACCAACAGATTTCTATAGAGACTGTTCTTGTCTATTACCATGTCACTGCTGATAGCTGAGAGTCAAATGGTAAGCAAAGGCAAAATAAGTCAATCCTGATGGAGTATTGTTGCCAGTATTGTTATTCCTTCTTCAAGTGCTTTTATCTTCTGACTTTGAGTGGTGTAGTTGGCAAAAAGAGGGCACAGAAACATGGGGCAAAGAAAGTGGTTGTTGATGAAGATGCGTATAGGGTATTGTGGACAGGTCGGAGAAGTTTTTAAAAAAGCATAAGGGCAATTAAAATAAAACCAGACCTGCAGGAAGTATGTCAGGGTCCAAACCTCCCATAGGCTCAGATGCCCTCAGACAGAGACAGGATAATATGATGTGACATCCAGGATATCAACATTAAATCTTTTTAGACTATGTGGTATCATATTGTAAATACACTATCTGCTTGCTATAGCTTTTTTAATATGTACACTGTTGAGTAGCATTCATTTTTTTTCACTTTTCTTCCAAGATCATTTCATATAAATAAAGTTTCTCTATATGGGCCCATGAAACTAGATATTGATTAATTAGTTATGTATACAGTATGAGGACACAGGTAGGGTGTCCACTTGGGTAAAAGGGTAAACGAGTTGTTCAAATTTGCTGAAGGGCTTTCGCATAAAAAAAGTAAAAAACAAAAACCACATCGGACAACCAAATTCACCGGATGTATGTTAAATTGTACAGTAAAGCATCTACACAAACCTCCAAGAGATAGCCATCAAAACATCTACATGGTACAGCTTGTACTTGAGCTCCCCTGAATCAAGACTACATTAAGGTAAAAATACCTTTCATGCATGAGATACCTTGAGGCCATCAAGGCATCAAAGACCAAGTGAGTCTCAGCTTTTCCAGAGTGAATGTGATTACAGTAGCTGTGACAGACAACTTGTGTTGGCTGTCAATCAGCAGCCGGCGTTCTCTGACAGACAGAGAGCCTGCAGTCACACAGTCACACAGGGTAAAATACTCTAGGTTGCTATCCTGGGTAAGAGGGATAGAGGCAGAGGAGGTAGAGGCCTGCGTGGCTTTGCTATTCTGAGCACAGGTCAAAGTCAGCAGGGGATTATTAAAGCTGGACTTCTGTCTCTCCTTTATGGCAGTGAGAGTAATTCCAAAAACTCTGACAACACATGCTTAGGTCATAGGCTCCGCTATAGCCTACTCCGTCCCCTTTGATGTCCAAAGTGTCCTTTTGTTAAATTGTGTATTTTATGTTTAGCTTTATGCAGACTGTCCATCATGTTACAGCTGTTACTGACTCAGACTGGCCTCTTACGACAGTCTGTTGTAGCTTCTAGGAGCCCTTGTTTTGCTTTCTGTTTGAACATTGTATTCTCACATGAGACGTGGAGACAGCTGTTACTGTTAATAGTGTGCGACCAACAAACCACCACCCACTCCTGCTATGCTGGTGTTAAATAAAACATCCGGAATGGAGCTAGCAACAGGGTGGGGTTGTTTTCATGAGAGAGGTGAATGAATCAGTTGATATGACATTAACTGACATGTGCAGTATCATTTAGTAATCTATTAGTTTATGAAGCTAGAGTTTTTGAAATTGACATTAGTGTTGTTTTAACTGTTCAGTTTATCTAGCGTTGCTGCTTTACATTACAGTAATGTTAATGTAGATGGATGGTTTGAATAGCTTGACTGCTTATGCAGTCCCACTGTGTGTTGTTTGTTCACAATTACTGTAATTAATACCACACACTTTAAAGCTATGCTTCATGCTATGTCAGACTGTGAAAAGGAAAGCTTTTTACACTTTCAGAGTCAGTGAAGGAATTAGGAGGAGGAGTGGAGAAAGAAACGAGGAAGAACTGCGGGATATAATAGTGTTCAAAGAAAAACAAGAAGAAAGTAAAGAACTTATGTAAGAAAGACAAACGTTCAACTTCAAGATTTAAATAAAAGGTTTAGGGAGGAAAAAGAAACAGAGGCAGGCCAGGTGTCAGATGATGGTGAGAACCCCACTTACAAAAGTCAAAGCACAAGACTGCAACCTGCAATAAAAGGACTTACACTACACAAAAACATGATTTATCTTAAGCTGTTAAAAGGTTGTTGACCTCAGTAACTGTATCTTAACTAAATAAGTGAGACACCACCAACAACAAAAATCTCTATGTAAATATTTAAATACTTGGGAGACTTTTTTTCCATTCCTGGCGAAAAAGCATGTTTGGGAACAACTGGAAATGACACATCCATGCTCAGTGAATGTTTCTTATGTTTTAAACCTTTGATATGTGTTGACTATGAGTAGAAGTAGCAGAAAAGCACTGTATCAGAAAAAACAGTGGGAAATAATCACAACTTATTTTTCACTCATTTTGGTTGGGAAAATGTAAATTAAAGAATCCTACAAAGTTGAGTCTTTATTCAGTGATATCTCCAGTTTAGAACAATTAAAATTCCTACATTCACTAATATAAGGCATTTTAGACAAAACATGTTCTAAAATACAGCAAATGACGTCCAAGGATTCATTAATATGTTTGCACTGTGTTGCTTGGAGCTGTTAAATATAGATCTAAGAAGCTTTTCTTACTTTTGCAGAAACAAAGATCTAAATTAAAATAAATTATGAAACGGCAGCCATGTGCTGCTTGCACATAACTTGTGCAGTTTCTTTTAAGATAAAACTTTATAAGCTGTGTGGGTTTGTCTGGCTGTCTCTTGCACTATTTTTTAACTCTGCCTCTGCATTATTTTTAGCTATATTTTACAGTCTTTAAAGATTCTCCCCTTTATATACCCGTTGTTGAATGCCTTGTAGTTTTTTAGAATTTCTTTGTAATGATGGGATTTGAATAGCTACATGTTATGCTGTGGATCAGAAAGATTGTCACCATATCAGAAGCATATTCTTTGTTTGGAAACAATATATGTATGCTAAGCAGCCTTTTCACCACTCAGGGTTTTTTGTTTTGAAGGAAACTTGTTTTATATGCCAGTCAAACATCATGAACTGAGTCCTTCTCGGAAAAAATATTTGAAGCCTTGGGCTAATCCAGCCATTCATTTACCTCCATCCTCACAGTTTATGATCTATACTGAGGCCATTATGGTTCTCAGCTCTCAGTGTGCCTCATCCAGCCTGCAGAGAATGTGGCCTTTGGCTGTGTGGAGTTTAATAGGTGCCAACAGAGCACACACACACACACACACACACACACACACACACACACACACACACACACACACACACACACACACACACACACTGAAAATAACCTAATCTATTGAATTAAGGACTCCTTCTCCCCTTATGGACTTCATTATGATATAAAAGTAGAGTGAGAAATTCTGTCACTGAGATAGGACATGCTCTTGTACACAAACAAACTAGGACAATTTAGGAGCAGAGGATATACTGCTGCTATCAGCACAGTTTAACTCAGGACTATATTTTTTTGAATCAGTGGTGCAGGCAAGCGTGCACAGGGTGTAGGGAATTATTTCTCTGAACTTTTTAGGTCAGTGCCATGTAACCCTACTGCCGCACAGTCATAACACACACACACACACACACACACACACACACACACACACACACACACACACACACACACACACACACACACACACACACACACACACACACACACACACACACACACACAAATAATAGAGAGCGAATCATTATGCTATTGTAATGATACTCCCTCAAATTGAAAGCTTCCCCACCTGTGTTGCAGATATTTTAGGGTGTGGTTGAACTGAGAAATACCTAATACAGATTATTAACTTCCATTAACAGTTGCTGTTTTTCAACATTAGGAATTGACTTTAGGTTAAAAACAAAACGATTATGAAGATCTCATTTATGAATAATAATATGTTTTATGTAATAATTGATTTTGCAAATACAGTAGGCGTGTAACTATAGGAAGCACTGTATATTGTACATGGACTGGAATTGAGTGACAAAGTGGAAACTGACTGGAGTGCAACATAACAACATTATATAAGATGTGTGCATGTGGGGAAATTTCTCTCTTTCTTCCTTCTTGCTTTTGTTGCTTATAAAGATAACTCAATCACAACAAACAATCCCATTGGACTCAATTAGCTACACTTAAATAAATGGTGTGACTTCAATGCCCTGCCCAAGAGCACCCACATATCTTCCCACTCAAAATATATCTCCTGTGTGTGTGTGTGTGTGTTTAGGTGTGTGCATGTGTGTGTTTGTGTTTGTGACTGTATGTTCACACTGTCTTAGGATCTGCCATGGAGCTCCCTGAGCAGCAGTCTGTGCTTGATAATTAGCCTCAATTCAGCACTTCTGTGAACACATGCCTAGCTGACAGAGGGGGGGCTGCCTCAGGGAAGGGTGACTGCTGTGAGTGACTATCATCCACTGACAAACAATAGTGCTTAAGTTTTTAAAACACAATATAACAGTGAAGTCTCTTCTTTTTATGAGGCTTGCCTCTCAGACAGTATCTTCAGGTTTATGTTTTAGATAACCAGTGCGTGGATTTACAGTGAGAACAGTCAATGAAATCAGGCAAAATTGCATCATGGATATATTTTTCTATATTTGTTACATCACAAATCAAATAACAACGACTATCCTCCTCCCACATATGAACATTTTCTAGAGGAAGTCCGATTTAAAAAAAAGCAGAATTAAAAAAATGACCTCAGTCTGGAGTCAGTAACCCTGAGGGTCATGGAATAATCACATTATTTTGTCTGTGTTCTCTTGCCCAGCTCAAAGCATGAATCAAATGAGGCCACTGGACTATCATGCATCAGCTGCTCTGTGTAGACAAGTCAACAACATAAGTCTGTAAACTACACAATGTGTAGTTGTGTAGTTTACAATGCATTTTGGTGAGTAACACTGAAGGAAAATATAACTATGTTCACAAGAAAACTCCACAGGGCATTTTAAAGTAACCACTTGCAGTGAAGGTGAAGTGAACTATACTGTATATTTAACATACTGTAGTGTCAAATCTAACACTGTAGATCTATATTCGCTACATGATCACATATCTCTCCAGCTATAATGATCACATTTCTCCATGGGAACATAATAAGTTCATTATTTATCCAGTTTAATTATAACAAGGAACATCAATTGCTTGGCTCTGGCTAAGAATGTACATTCACAGTACTTAAATTCGACTGTGTAAGACCTGTGTGAATTATTAAAACATGAATAATTATTAGAATTTGCATGAATCTGCTTGTAGTACACTATGGGACTAAAGCCAGGGTCTAACTAGGGTAAAATAGCGATACAAAAGTTTACTAAACCAACTTCCGGTTATATTCTTGTAATTGTCAAATTGTTAACTGGTATTATATGTTATCAGTCTGATCTGGCAGCTACTGTAGACTAACTAATAATTATAAAATAAGAAATTCAATGTAGCAGCACAAACACTATCTTTAGCTGTTAATTCACTTCCTCTCTTTTCAGTGTCATTGCATTTTACTAGTATTTAGCTTTTTTACCAAAGTGTTTTTAAAGTATTCAAAATAGTCTCTTGTTTCTGTAGCCTTTCATTCCCCACCAGTCACACTCAGCCCTGCTCCATGTCCCCCCCCCAACACCCCCTCCTTATTGGGTGCCAGTGTTTGCTGTCCTGTGTCTGTACTCCTCTGTTGCTTCCCTCCTCTCTCCTTGCACCTTTGATGTCAGGACCACAACTAATGCCTGAGCTAATCTGCTGTGGGGCTTCCTGAACCCTTACCAGGCCAAGGATTGGAATCTAGAACATGGTGCAGGGGCAAAAAGAAGAAAAGATGGAAAGGACGGAGGGAGATGAACACTGCAAACAAGTACCTTAAAATGTCTTATATTTAAAATCTATAATTTTTTAAATAAAAAATACATGATAGTGGGTTGAACATGTTGTTTTAGCAACTGACATGAATTTACAATGTCAATAAAATTAAATGCAGATCAATTATATTTTAAAACCACATCAGAAATTGTTAAGCTTGTAGGTTTGACATAATATGAAGTGTGTAAAGCCCAGAGACTGTGGAGTGTGCATGGTGGTATTATACCTATGACTATTATGGAAGCCACATTTTTTAAATTATTAAAGTATTAAAAGTATTCATGAAGGCATAAACACAGTACAATGTCTTAGTTGGCCAATTAAAGATCCTGGAGGTAGAGTGTGCTTTCATGGGAAGCATTGTTATGAAGGATGGTGAAGGTATAAAAACCACAATGAGAATGGTATACGCTGTAATGAACTATGCAAGAAAAGAAATAAAGGAGAGAAAGTCCAAAGAAAGACTGTGTCAGCGCACTGTATGAAAAAAAGGGAGGATGCTACAGAGGAACTAAATGTATTAGCTTTGATGTAGCCTATAGCCAACCCTCCCATTCCCTCCCTATGGCTTTCCACACCAAGACAAGGCAGAATAATCCCACAGCAACACTATTTATCTGCTTTGCCGGTACTATTTATAGAGCATTAAAGCAGTAAAAAATGCCTTTTCTTCACCTCTGATTCAAAACATTAAAATACCCTTCAAAGTTAAACCTCTGCTAACAGGATTAAGTCTGTAAGTAAAGGCAAACAAAAAGGGGCAAAAAAAGAGAGGAAAAGGCGGCACACAGCTCTCTGGGTCAAAGGTTATCCAGAAACATATTATTCAAATAATATACTCCTTTTGCTGCTTTATCAGAGAAGGCACATTTAAGTTTGGACCTCATTTTCATTTAGACTGCAGAGAGAATTCATTCCATATAAAGGGATCAAAGTTTCTTCTCAAAGGTAATTACCCTCCAGCTAATTGCGCTGACATAAGTGGGGCTAATTATAAATACAATGGATGTAACGGAAGAACAACACCACTTTATGCTGACCCAGTAATTTCACAACCACGCAGGGGAAAAAAATCAGACAATAATATATCAGCTAATAAGACCATTTCACCATCAAGGTTTGCTTTTTTTCCCCTTGCAAAGGACTGACATTCAATGCTGTAAATGCAAAACTAAATGAGATTACGATAAGAGCGATGAGATGTGAAAACAAATCATCTTCAGTGATTTCTTGAGAAGAGCAGCACTAAATGAAAGTTAAACATGAGCGTGAAAAGAAAGACAGATGTTTGATTTTCATAAATACCCTCCTTGATACACGAGCATTAAATCACTTTCTTGGAATTAAATGTTCAGATGGGAAATAAAAGAAAGAATGTGCCGAGAGTCCGACGGCTCCAACAGCGGACACCGCACTACTGTCGAGTCAAACAAGCGGTTCATGCTACCAACCTGCCCACATGCAAAACATTGATCAAACAAAGCACTCCATTATGCAGCATCCTAAACCCAAGGGACATCAGTGCCAGCAATTAACATGACAGAGCAGTGTGAGCAAACAGAGAGGGGGAAACATCTCCACTGGTCATTGTTTTGACTGGAGCCTGCAAGACATCATCAAGCTGCTTCCTGTACCGCACTGACGGAGTAAACAATATAATAAAATGTCTGTTTCTGTTTAGGTGTGTGAGTATGTACAAGACAGCAAAAGCCTCTATGTTTGTATGTGTGGGGTTTTTTTGTATTGAGTTACAAAATAGCCTCCATAGCTGGCCCTCTGTCAAAGGATCATCTTCATCCCTGATCCATATCATCCGTGCAAACAGCGCACTAATTAGCCATGCTACGACAAATCACACTGTTTTTTCCTGGTTCACTGGCCACAGCACCTTCAGTAATCCTCCGTTATCGCACAGTTGGGGAGGATAGTGAAGCTAATAACACCGTGATATTAGCAACGCTGATCTGCGAGTGATAGAGCCAGGCAGCGCTAGCTATTAATTCTGTCTGCATGTGCCCCAGACCAGACTAATCTCTATTTTAATTATTTTTTCCTCTACGCCCCCCTGCCCACCCCTCTTGTCAATGTTCTCTAATCAGACCATCTAATTAAAAAAACAAGAAGGGTGGCACGCAGGCAGGCACGGTGTTGAAAAAGACAGAGAGGTGCAATGTAGGTAGTATATGAGGTGCATATTTTGGCATAAGATTAAACGTGATAGCCTAAACTACAATGTACACTGGAATGGACTTCAGGTTCTGTGTGTGTGCGTGTGTCTGTGTGTGTGTGTGTGTGTGTGTGTGTGTGTGTGTGTGTGTGTGTGTCCAACGCTGTTTTTTTCCCTTCCTTTTTATAACTCAAATGCCAAAACCTTAAAATCATGAGATTAACAGTAGAATAACCTTTGAATTTTAGATCCCTAACAATAACAAAAGAAGACTTTGGTGCTCCGTCAGTGCACATTTATCATGTTAAAGCTCTGTCGAGATACAGGTTTTGTTTTACTTGTCTCTCTGTCTTTGTTTCTGTCTCATTCTGTCGGTGGTGAAAGTGGGATTAAGAAGGATTGCAGTGCTATGGGATCAATATGATGCTGACACTCTCCAAAATTCTCTACCAAGCAAAAACCCACTTACAGAGGGGGTCTAATGGCTCACATAACCACTATATCACTTTAGCTTTGACTTAACTTCCGAAGCAACTGCCTTGTCTGCAATGACTATTTGGTTATTCAGAAAAACAAAACAAAACAAATAAAAAAACACCAACTGTAAGCTGTGGTTGAAAGCTTCAGATAGGCTGAACAATAAAATAAAATACAAAAAACATTTTAATATCCTGTTTATGATACAATAACATATGCTGGGAACATAAAGTAATAACTACACATAATGAAAGAAATGATTACAATATTGGCAGGTTATTTTGGTTTTTACAGCTTTTTTTGTGAAAAATAAAATAACTTAAAACAAACCAATATATATATATATAGTGAGAGACAATGAACAATTCATTAACCTTATTATTACAATATTACAGAGTCCTGAAAAATGATGTTTGTTTATCTTGTGTTTAAATATAAATGGTTCAAATACTAATAATAATAATTAACCTAAACACACAAAGTTAAAACAAATAAACAAACAAATAATTTTAAAATTTTGTTCCACACAACCTAACACAGTTATTAACATTATAACTTTTTTTGCAACTAGGCTGAGCAAGTTTTAAATCCAGATACAGACTCAATAGGTTGGACATACGGCAAAGACTTTTTTACAGCGAGGGCCAACATTGCCTGTCAGCCTTTGCGCGCCCACATTTATTGATGCAGTTGAGAAGAGTTTTTATGGAGGCACGCTGCCTTGTGGCCTGTAGTTGCTGGTCAAGGCACGTTCACTAGAGTTCATAAAGGTTCCTCTGTAAATATATTCAGGTTGGCCTAATGACACCTCATTCAAAAAAAGGCCACTTCTGTCTGATGAATGGGAAGAGAACAGGTATTCCACTGCCACGCTTCACACACACAAACACACATTCACAACCTGTCCTCAGAAGATTAAGATATATTACACTCCTAACCAGCAAGCACGTCCTTGCTTTATTTCACCTTGCAGATTTCTTCCTTCCCCCTCTCCTCATCCTTCTTTATTCCTTCATTACTAGCTACACATGTAAGCTCTCTATGCTTGATGTCCAGTGTTATCTTATTAATGATCATGTGTTCCGAAACATGTAGAGGAGGACCCGTACTGTGTGAGAAATGTCTTCCCAAAAGGTGAGAATGACTCTGCCTCGGCTTCTGCTGTATCAATCTTCTGTGTTCCCAGAATGAGTCAGCAATTAAGATTTAAAGCACATCTGACATCACTGCAAGCTCCTTTTTAATGTTTTTAAGTTTTAAAATCAGTTATGCAATGTTTTCAGACTCATACTTCATTTAGTGTGGTGGAAATATCAAGACAAAAGCACAGCATGGAGAAGGTTCTGGGTTTGCAATATGTGTGGAATTGGGGAAATCAGAAAATAAAGGCCTCTCTCTAACTTAAGCTTGTACCAAATAAAGGCTTGGCTCTCTCTGCAACTGAGGTAAACAAAAGCCCAGGCCACAATTTGAGTATTTATTTTTGTCTTTGTTCTGCCAGGTTTGAGTTGTTTCTACAAATTTCCGATGCATTCTCACTTGTTTTAGAGATTTAGTAGACACAAGCGTCATTGCCTGCAAACAGCAGATCACTCCACTAAAATCAACACAATGGTGCTTGATTTGACAAAAGCAAGCTGATTTGCATTGGAAAGAAGGGGAATTATCTGACGCCGTTGGCTGATGTTGTCATGTATAATTACTTGTCAAGAAGGCTAGCTTTGCAAAGCGGTGGTTATGCATGTGGCGTGCATGTGTTTGTGCTTTTTTTTGTTGATGTATTTGCAAGTTGTTCTGTGGAAAAGGGAGGTTAGAGACGGAAAATATAGGGATGTGTTTGGTTGAGCAGTGACCCAGATCAGACAGTGACATCTCTGTCCACTCGGGGGACGCTCAGGGACAGGATGTCCTGCTGTAGCTGCAGCATGGCCACACTGATCTACCTTGACATTTATTTGGTCTAGTTCTAGTTCTCTACAGTATATTGTTTTTTTATTTAAACAAGAAGTAATGTGTTGAGATGATTTTACTGATTATTGTAAAACAATGATGAAAGTTTGAAGAAAAGTAATCATTAATGTTTGAAATGTTATGAGGTCTTTGTTTTGGAAATGCTCTAACAAATAAATTTTTTTTCCCATTACTGTCTGGTTTGGAAAGCTGTGTATGAGTGGCCTGTAGATCAACATAAATAGCCAATGAGCATGCGCTAAGTAAGGCCAATCCCATACTAGACTGTCGGTCATACAGTAGCAACCAGCCCCTACAGAGCTAGCTGCAGCCCTTTAGTCAATGGAAGAGTTTTATTCTTCCATAGGACAAAAATTCAGAGTCAGACTACTGAACTCCTTTGAATGACTTGTTGGCAAGATTCTGCTGCACTACAAACACGTCTAAGTGCATGTACGTGCACACACAAACACACATCCATATTAAACAATCAGATGCAATGTCTTGGCTGCATGTACAGTACTTAACTTTGATTCTCCACTCTTTACTGCCCTTCTTTTACAATCTAATTTCTGTACACAGTGTCCTCTACATCAGACCGCACCAATAGAGTGCACTGTAATTTTGGCCAGTTGATTTCATACGTAGCTGTGCTTCTAAGCCTCCTTTCTCAGCCCTTCCTCTTCCTTTTGCTTTATCTTGGCTAATTACTTATTGAATAATCAACTGGTGTGACGTCTCTCGCGGTCCTGTGAAGCTTAACATGTTGCCCCTATCACACTCTCAAAGAAAGATTATGAAAGTCTGAGGTTAAAGGTACAAAAAAATCTGGCAGAAAACTGACGCTGACCAAATGAGCTGCTCAAAATCAATTTCCATACCACTGCTCTCTTTTGATCACGCTATAACAAAAACACTTTAAAGCAAGCCATCCCTCTTTAGGTTAGCAGCACTTGACCCAGGAAGTGAATTACAGGATCAAAGCGAGCTGTAGGATGATGCAGTTAAAGCTACAGAACAAACTTGAATACATAACTACTCTTACCAAAGTGACAGATGATAAAAGACATGGGAGGAAAGAGATTAATTCTGGTTTTGAGTGAACTAAATAACTATGCTGATCCTTGGACTTACACTATCAACAAGTTCATAACTGCTCTCAACATGAATAATCAAATAATGAGTAGAAAGACAGAGGACACTGTTGAGTAAAGAGGATAAACAGACCCCATACTCCGGTGTCATGAAGGGTAGAATTAGAGTTTTAGGGATTATGGATCAAGAGAAAAACAGTGAACACACACTCTTGGGTAATAGGATTATTCACAAATCCATTTTTTTAATTGTCATAAATGTACTACAGCAGTTACTGAGATACAAACATTATTTTGGTATCAAGCTTCTCCTGTGGGAGTTTGATAAGCCTCCCTCCCCCTGATAAAAATGTATTTTCTTTTTTTTTTCTTCTTGCTAAAATGAAATAGTGCATTCAGGCCTGAGGCAGCAATGTGCATAACTTTAAATATGTCTCAGTGTACAGATCATAAGCCATTAGTGCATCTGTGGGACTGTTAAAAGCGACAGATTGGATCCCAGTGGTGCAATGCTTAGTAAACACAACTAAAGAGACACCCAGTCAGGGCACAGTGATGTGGCCCATTACCTCTAACCTCTGTGTGTTCTCTGGTCTCACTGGGATAAGGGGTAAGGTAACACATGGCTAGACTTGCTTACACAGACACATTGCTATTGAGCTGTTTTCACTCAGGGGACCTCGTTTATAGGTTAGACTAAATATTGCATAGTAAATTGCTGCTCCTGCTGTTTTTTAACATAACACAGATGATCAATGACAATTAATGATACTAAGATGACAATCAAGAACAGAATGCCTTCCTTTTTAATTTACTGTGCTGTAAGTTTGACAATCCAGCTGAAAAAAGTCTCACCTTGAGAGGCAAAAAACATAAGCCAGCCTGGAAGGTTGATAGAAAACGTTGGCCCATTTTTGCTAACCTTGCTCTCTGCACTCCAAATCCCATCTCCTCTCCAGCTTTTAGTCTGAGCAATGTGACAGAGGGAGTAACAAAGTGTGAAGTGCTGGGGTGAGCCAATCTGCAGCATGGCACCAGGTGTTGGAGATAATGTTCCACTGGAGCATTTCTTGGCGGGTGGCGCAAAGTTCATCATAACTGCTGTTTTGATCGATGGCATGTTGCAGATTGAGTCCTCAAGCAAGAGCTGCTGTTAACAAATCCTGACTCAGGCAAACAGACTTTGAGGGGCCTCAGTGGAGAGACTGGCAAAGACAGCTATTGATCCACTGGTGGAGCACAGGCCAATAAGCCAAACTATGATTTTAGATGTATAAAGTTGACAGTGCAAAAAAAAAAAGTAGGAGACTGGAAAACCATTCAATAGAACAGTAGAATTGACCTGTTGAAATTTGTTGGGTAACAGGCCTATTCCAAATAAAATCTGAAGACTTTGTTTTATGGACAATCAATTAAACAGTGCAGTGAATGTCTACTATAAAAAATGAAAATACAAATAGAAATGTTAGGTTAAGCTCTCATAAACATCTAGTATAGTACAGGTCGTCAAATCACCTTTTATTTCCAGACAATTATTTTGCAAAAGTTAGAAATGCTATTTATATTACAGTCCAAATGTCACTGCTAAATAAAGTAACATCAGGATCATGGTGGTCATCACAATTCACCTTTTTGAGAACTTGGGCAAGAACAGCAGCAGGTCTAAGACTTGTCTGCAAGTTGAAGAATAGTAAATGGTTAAAGCTGGAGTGTAGGACTTTTGTCTCCACCTTCTGGCAGTGAGAGCAATTACAAAAACAAGGTTGAGACACTGCTACATTATAGCTATAGATATAATATATATTCTGCTGTAGTCTACTCCATTGCTACTGTTGCAGCTGTAAAACGGGGCATATATTTTGAGCTTCACACAACCCACAGAAAATGACTCGTTTCACTATCAGAATATGATCCGTTTGTCGAACAACATTTTGCACGTCTAGAAGCGTGTCACGATGAAATTATTTTATGCCTGTTCAAGTTAGCAGAGAGCTAATCAGAAGATAGCCTGTTCAGCTGGCTGAAGCCTCTGGTGTGCAAGGCCTGCCCATTGAGCATGCACAGTATGCTTTTGTCAGGCCAGGATGGGAATGTCAAACCTGACAACAAATAGAAAGCTGAGGGATACTGTGAAATACAGAGAGATTTATCTGACGGTAATAGGCTTAATCAGTACTGAGCTCATTTGGCAAAGGCTTGAATGCAACAGACATTCATTTATATGTAAAAGTTCGGTACTGCAGGTTTAAGTCTACAGAGTCTGTTGAGACAGGCAGAGGAAAAAAAGTAAGAGTGCGACAGGGATACAAAGAAAGGGATTTGGATGCATCAAGATGGGAGGGTGTAATAGATGTGTCTGGTATATATAACCCCCTCACAGCATGATCTGGAGGTTCGTTTGACGTGATCCTCCTTGATGTGCGTCAAGGCATCATTACCATCCTTCACATCAGCCGTGAGACATTTCCATCTCAGCTGTTGTTTATCGCCACATGAGCTTCCTCCATTGTAAAGTTTAAAGATGTATAGTTGTGGGCTCTTAGATATGCACATCATCCCCATTGCAGCAGTCATGCAAAGTTAGGAGAAGTACATGAGACAACAGTAACCAGTGTTTGTGAATGCACAAATCAAAAGCAACAAAACTTCTGACGTGCACCGCACAAACACCTTGGGCTGTGTTTCAAACTTTTGAATCCAAAAAAGTTTACCGAATGTGACGTATGCTATTCATTATCTTTAGTTTAATTTTGTTTTGGATGATTTGTGTGGGTTTTATGATGAGAGTCCCACTTACAGTAAATGACTATGGAATATATAATGAAAGACTATAGACTTTCATTAGACAATCAGACCAAACTATCCCCTCAGATGCTTTATGACACCCACATTGTAATGAGAGGGAGAGAGAGAGAAGCACCAAGAAGAGACAGAGACAGTGAAAGGGAGAGAAATGCCAGAGTCAGACCGTCCAATACGTGACCAGACTAGTAATGTTGCGGTGAATTACCGGTAAAGCTCCAGAGCAAAACGCTTCCTATACTCCAACAGTCTGGGTTGTGAGAAACAGGCCACAGCGTAAGAAATGGATACAAAATGAATTCAACATTTAACACTGAGAAAATATACACCCACTCAACCATCACACAGTATCCATTTAAAACACATCTATACAAAGTGACGCTGCCTTCCCTGCCAACACTCTGTATTCACATGCCCAAAATAACTGCCTTAGTGCCCGGACCTACAATCAAATATGTTTTTAAACAGTGAACTTTGAGGATCACAGATAGGCAAACCACCTTTTCTTGTGCTGACAGGCAAACAATGGTCAGATAAAATGCACACTCACTCGCTCCCATAAACGCTCTGACAGTGACTGTTTTATTGCAGGAAATGCTTAAAAAGGAGAGTACAAAATTGGCAGCCATTGCTTGACGTGGTAGACGCTGCTGTTGTTTCTCTCTCGGGAAAGTGTGTTACCCCAGTGGTGAACAGCAGTCAGGACGCACACAGAACACATACAGGAGTAAAATACTGTATACACACTCTCATGGATGCACGTATATATACACACGCAAAAGCGCGCATGTGCTGGACCGTCTAATTATAACTGAGTTTGAGCTGCAGTAAACCACAACTTGAATCTCACGAGCATCCACATGAAAAACTTCACCAATCTCTTTGAAAGCACAAAAACAAAAGTTGAGGGATTTATCTCCTCAAAAATGAATCGTACTCATATGGCTGAAACTCCCATCGGAAACAAGAGAAAACAGCCTCTGGACTTAAAACGCTGTTCTGAAGACGATTCACTCGCTCTCAGGTGAGTCAAGCTAACAGCCAATCAATCTATCCAGTGTTCTGCACTATTCTGTAACAACTCTTCATCTCTTCATCTCTCTCATACACACACACACACACACACACACACACACACACACACACACACACACACACACACACACACACACACATATAGACCTGCTCCTTCCAAAGGTTGACACATATCAGCACTGCAGGGATAATCCATATGCTCAAATGTCAGTGTCTCAAATCCATAGGGTGTCGGGTTAAAAGGGAGAGGAGAAAGGATGGGAGGCTACCTAAAGAGATCAAAACTCATGGGGCTCTCAGAGTTCCTAACAGGAGGAAATAAGTTGCATTTACCCGGGGAGCTTTGTGTTGTCAGCGATGGATGCAAAAAGAGAAGAAAAAGAAGCCTCTTGTGGGAAATAAGAGTTTGCAAAAGTTACAAGAACAAAAAATGAAGACATAGATTTTGTGTGGGAACACTTTCTGTAAAATGGTGCGATCACTGAACTGTGATGCAGCAATTTCTTTAACAGAATGCCATTTTTTTTCTCCTTGTTGAATCAAGGGAATAATGCCAATATTCACAGAACTTTTAACTCCAGATTCAAGCACTTTATACTCTCTGTTTACAGTATGCAAGGTATGGCGGGACTTGCTTTCGGCATCTCGAGGGAGCGCTGCTGGCAGATGAAAATGTATTATGGTGCTCTGCAAAACAATTGAGCGCCAAAGAAAATTACAAGTCAAATAGCTCTGAGTTCCACTTAGTAGCAAGCAGGCGAATAAGCATCTGGCAATTGCCGAGCGTCAGGCGTTATTTACATTGCCTCAAAGTGGATGGTGATGGGGAAGAAAATCAATGTGGATGCAAACAGTGTAATGGCAGAGTAATGTGTTCCCCTGGGCAAACAACACTGACAAAGTCCTGTCAGGGTAATGCCGTGTGGCGGCGGGATTCAGGTGCCGTTTTTACCATCCCCTTCCACTGCCACGTTCAATCCACATGCACATCTCAGCTGCTCAAGTCAGTCTTCAATGCTGTCTTTTTTTTCCTGATGCCTTTTTGGAATGCTAACTCTGCAAGGCTGCCAATCAAAGCACTGGATTGTACGGTAAACAAGAATGTAAAAGGACAAGATCAGATTCACATATGCAAAGGGTGATGTTCTCTATGGTGATGGTGTCTATTCTTGTTAATTATTTTCCTTTCAAAACAGACACATCCACACACACATCAGGAGAACAGGGATCGTGCAAACTTGACCTGGTTTCGTTTGAGCTGTCGTGGGTTGATCAAGGAAGCTTGGCTTTGACCCTGATCCCTGGGTCTCTCTTCTCCTATTGGACCAATAAACCTGTCCATCAGTTATCAATCAACACAGCTCGTAGAACTCTCTACAGTTTGAATTAAGTAGGCGGTGTGATGCCAACATTATACACTTTCAATAACTCTGAAATCCACTTGCCATTTGATCAGGTCACTAGAATATATCACTTCCTTTCTTCTAGCTTCAAGATACAAGCTATGAGCCATAAAATCACTGAAAAAAAGATTCAAGATGCAAATCAAGAGGAAAACACAAGAATCCAGGTATGAGTTTTTATGTCTTTTGTGATGGAGAGGAATGCTCACCTTGTACAGCCTACTGAGACAATGCTTTCCTAAAATTCTCAACTGGATAGTGAACCCTTATTCAGTTAATACCTGACCTGAAAGAGAGAAACACCACTTTAAACTTCACCTTATCCCTGTACAAACCAGTCTGATTAAGTAACAGACCAGCCCAATTATATGGAGAGAGAGAAAGAGAGACAGAGTAGAGGGCTCACTGAGCCATACACTGTCAGGATGTGTGCTTTAGGTCAGCACCATCATAGCGCTCCACCTGACCTCTCTAATTGGCCACCAGCTGGGAAGTTGTAATCCCTCCGCCCATCTATGTAGTTTTCCACTTTGACGTCCATCCTCGCCTTGGACGGCCTTGCCCTCCTCTCCCATTTTCTCCTCTGGTGTCTGGTGGTTCTTACAGTTTGACCCCATCACCCCCTTTGTCTGTCCTTACACTTCCCTGCACACTCTAAAATTATAGATACTCAGCTACTTAGACACTTTAGAGATAAAGTTACTCTGTTGAAAATTTGCTGGTCTCTTTGAGGCGTTGGTATGAAACAGCCAACACTTCTCAAGTCAATACTATGTGGTTAAAACCCGGTCCAGCGTAGGAGAAAATGAAACAATAGAGGCAAGCCAGCATGTCTGCATCGTGTCCCCTGTCCCTTATGCTGCCTTTTCCTTGCAATGTGCATGATCAACTGTGACTTGAGCTCTGCATTGCTTGCCAATGGCCGTTCTCCCTCATTTCTAGTCACTTTCTACTTACTGCTCTTTAAGACAGTTTAGCAGCCGTGCCGTAGGTGCACCACCATAGGCGCCCCTGGCAAAAATCGCCACGAAGATGACACACTCAGTAGAGATTTTGGCGCCCCACATGACAACAGAGAGTAAATCAAAGCCTGGGACAAGAAGCTGATGACATCGTAAAATGTGCAAAAGAAGCATAGTCAGGCTGCTGTCTGTCGGAGTCTGGGAAGCGATCAACTCTCAGTTGGCCAAGCAGAGATTCAAAGAGACTTTCATATCAGGATACAAGGCACACAATTCACAGTTTTAGGACCGCTCAGAGTTAATCAGAGTTCTTCTCGAGAAGTGTTTTTCTGAACTACTGAGCAAATGAGTTTCCAGGGGCCATCTCACTCTAAGATGACTGCTCATATATTCTTTCTAAACCTGTTTCCTCTATCAACAGTCCTCTTTCCCTCTGTCTTTTTGTTCGTTTGTGTGCTTCAAGCATTTAATAGCTCAGCCAGTGCTACCCCTTGTCCCTTCCTGCCAACTGCCTGTGGCTGTAACTTCAAAGTACTTCTCTGTCTTCTCTTGTTTAGAAAAACTGCATGTCTCATACATGATCCTGGAAATAGATTTTTTAGAGACTTTTATATTTCACCCCAGAGAAAGAAAGTACAGTGGATTTTTCTGGCATATGACAGTTCACATGAATATGACACATGCATATTTTTGATGCAAAGATTAGCCTTGTGTGGTGAGTGAGTGGGGGGAGGACGAAGTTCTTAAGATTGCCAGCACAAATATATGAGAGTGTGGCTGAAACTGTGAATACTTATGTGCACATGTCCATTTGTGCCCATATGGGATCTACTATGTGTGCATGTGTGGGTGAAATAACACTATACGTGCAGGCTGGCGGTGGTAATCGAGCTCACTAATTACTTCCTGAGCTGAGAGAGTTGTCAGAGAGAGGAGGAGCTGCCACAGATGGTGAGAGACTCACACTGACGCCAGGATATCTTACCTCTTCATCATTAGAGCTGAGCATGTGTGTTTGTGGGAGACTGAGTAATTGTGAGAATCAGCGAGAGTGTGTGACCAAGATCGGGTGTTGAAATTACGATTTAAAACCATGTACCACATAAGAGTTAATCAAGTTCTTGACACACCCTGATGGGGAAAAACTATGAACTGCATATCAAATAAATAAATGTTATCAGTTTATTTACTATATTCAATTTAAAGATACTACTTGCAACACTTGAAATTTGATCATCAGTTCTTGTTCCTCTGCTATATTCCAGACACTTCTGGGGCAGCCATGGTCACCCACTGGCTCAACCCAACAACCATCCACCTCCAACCACACTTTAACTAGCTTATTCCATTATCTGCAAAAGTGCCTGTGGGCAGGTGATGCACCAACAGTCTCCTTCCTTACCTGGCCCTAGCTTAGTCTGCTCTCCAGACAAAAGATGCTGCAGGCTTACTACTCACCACTGTGAAGATCCGTCTGTACCGCTGACCTCCAACAGGTCATAGTCGTCTTCCAGCTGAAAGTCGGAGAAAACCAGGGCGATGGTGTCACCCGGCTCGGCCAGCACAGTCCAGGTGCAGTCGGCGTTGTTGTTGTACTCGGCGGGGTAATTGGGAGTGGTGATCACCCCACTCTGGCCTCGCAGTGTCCCGCCACACCCATCATCCGCTACAAGGAGTGCAGGAGAGAGAATGTTGTGAAAGGCTTAGTTGTGAGAGAAGGATATATAAACAGAAATAGTCACAGACTGTGCGGAGATGATTTAGGATGTAAAGACCAACAGATATCGTAGGAGAGTTAGGGTAGTAAAATACTTATTAACACAACCTGCAACTTAACTTGGCGGTGGTGATGTCATACTGAAATCCTGACTGGCTATTCTAAGCTTATTCAAGAAGGGTAACATATTGGTCCAAATATAAGACAGCACTGATTACGAGAACACCTTTTAAAGATAGAAAATGGTGTTAACATTTTACACTCAGCTGTCAAGCTGTTGGAAGCAGCCATTTACCATTTTGGCTGCTGACGTCAAGAGGTGTTTTTGAATATATTTTAAACAATACTGAGATGTCAAAAATGCTGATGACTGACAACATTAACGAAACACAAGTAATGACTCAGCACGGAAAGCCTTCAAAACTATGTCACTAAGTGGTAACTTTGTGGGTAAAGTTTTGTGATCTTCTTTGCATTACAAAAAAATACGTATATAGTTATTTTTTTCTGTCCTTACATGATGCTATGAGCCAAAGTGCAGATTTTCAAATTCAGAAGCAAAGATATGAGCAATGAGTTACAGCATATTGTTCCTTTGTCTGCAATTTTTGCCATGGCCCAGAGAGACAGCAGTCATTGGATTTCAAAATGCCCTACAGTACTTTTACAGTCAGCAGGGAGCAAAGTAGAGTGCATGATGTAACCTAATGCAACATGGGGGGAAGTGATTAAATCCTGATTAATTCAGATTTGTGTTAATCAAAGCAACTCTTCCCTCCTCAAGACAGCTTTAAGGAGACCATTAAATAATAAAGCACGCATTTAATGTGTTGCCAGGATTATTCCCTTCCTTCTGATATGTTCATTACAGCCTTTAACAGTACATTGTCATGTGAAATCTGGACTACTTTTCCTATGTGGAGTCTGTGGTAATACAGACTTAAAATATTGTATGCATGTCACGGTATGAACAGGGTCGACACATCAAACAGAGTTTTTAATGACACTTCCGTACTATTAATGTCTGTCTGTGTGTCTGTGTGTGTGTGTGTGTGTGTGTGTGTGTGTGTGTGTGTGTGTGTGTGTGTGTGTGTGTGTGTGTGTGTGTGTGTATGTGTGTGTGTGTGTGTGTGTGTGTGTGTGTGTGTGTGTGTGTGTGTGTGTGTGTGTGTTTCTGTGTCAGGGTGTAGTGGGATTCATTAATGGGCGGCCAGCTAGCTGTGTGTGGTGTTTTCCAAGAGGGGAGGAGGAGCTCGGAGGCATGGCTGCCTGTCTATCATCCATCCTACCTGTCACCACGGCAACCCCCCTGAGGGAGGGCAAGGGAGTGTACGGACGAGCGGAAACCTGTGAGGTGTGAACTTGAATAGGAGGGAAACCACGACAGAAGGGTGAGAAGGAGGGGATGACAGGTGACAAGCGAGGACGGCCGAGAGAAAAGTGTAGAGGGAAGGTGGACAATGAAGAAAGCGAGAGATTGCAAGAGGGGTGACAGGTGATTGTTGCAGAGGGAGTGACAGGAAGTAGAAGGCAGACAGAAGAAAGGATGAGGAAGTGCATTGATATTCTGTACAGGACAGTTTCTTCACACCTGAAGGGAAGTCTCTGACTCCAGACTCTCCCCTTCACCTTAACTCTCTCCATCGCTTTCTCCATTTTGTGTGTGCCACCAGCAAGCACAACAACTGAAAACTAAAAAATGACTCCAGCAATTGCCGTATGATAACCCAAAACTCTTCAAGATTTCAATGTCGGAGGTGTGTAGAAACATATTCAATTTTTTTCTCAGTCAATTGTAGATGTCAGGATGCTTACCACGGTTGAACAGCACATATTTTCATGCTGTCGCTTTGGATGTCATGGTTTCCATTAACATGGAGAGAACCGCTTTGATTCCTCTGAGCGTCATGGTAACCAAGATATGGGGGAGCATGTGCAATGCATGCACGCTAAAAAAAAATGCATGTTTAATATATACACCAAACATACACAAAGCTAGAAATCTATATTTAAGAGTCTAAATGGGAGAAGAAAAGCGAGAGAAAAGAGGCTAGAGATTCAGAATCTGAATAACAGATTGATGTTAAATCATTTACAAGGGCACTCATCAGAAAAAGTCTTTTTTTTTTTTTTTTAAATTACAGTGAAGAAAACAAATGATGAGCATGAAATATTAAACAATAACTATGCCATCAATGGCTGGCTATCATCTATGGCTCCACTGTCCAACAGTGCTGGCACGTTTGTGTTTGGAGATCATGCCAAAATCTTCTCTCCCACTCCCAAGTGACAGCATGAGTCCTGCTCTTACACATATGGTCAGGCTCTATAATTGGAGTGACATTAACAATGCACTTTTGTATGCATTATGAAGGAGCAGTCAGGTATACACGTTGACTTTTACGTGGCAGTAGGAGACCTCAATTAATCACAGCGGAAATTGCCAGTTTCTAAAACTTGTTGGCGTGTAATTTCTGCTGAAAAGGTGGAATAATCACATACTTGAGTGCTTGAGTAATTTTCCCTTTTCTAAGAAGCAGCCTGGATGCGCATTGAGGAAGAGAATGACAAAGCAGAGTTTGGGTCTAAACAGCAAACTGTTAGCGAATTATGAAAAGAAGGTAGAGAGTCAACAGTGTTCGTCACTGTTTCTGATGAGAAATGGAAGAAATTAGGAAGAATAGATTATAAAATGCATACATAATAACTAAATATGGAGTACAGGCATGTGCAAGTGCCTGCATGTGATTGGGTGGGTGGGGACTGTGCTGGCACGTGGTGCCCAGCCATGTGTGCTCATATGTGGGCTTCCTGACTCCCGGCCTGGTTGCAGATGGCACAGAGTCTCAGCACTCTGCTCAGCATGCACACTGACACAAACCATTGGCCACATGAACACACAGGCACACATAGGACAGCAAATTAATAAAAACATGCAAGATGCAAACTCACATGTGCAAGACATGAACATGCATTTCAAAGAAGCGAGGACTGACTTTCATACAACGTGGAATCCTGCAAAATGATGTACAGTAACACCATATTTGCCTCCACTGAACTATTCTGAAGAAGTGTTTCATGTTGGGTCAGAAAACACACACTGGCAGGTGTCGCTGCCGCAGGGGTGCTCGCTAACTGTGAGGAAGGACAACTGGCACAAGCACCTGACTGGGAGCTAACACATGAGGTCCTGTCATGGTAAATAAGATATCAGTATAACCACAGAAAACCTTGTCAGGTCATGTGGAGGCATGTGTAAATACGAGTGAGTGAGTGAGTGAGTGAGAGTGTGCGTGCGTGTGTGTGTGTGCATGTGTGTGGTTGTGTATCAACTGGTGAATAAAAGATGACATTAGCAAAGTTGATTCCTCTTCATGTCAAAAGCAAGGTCGTTTGTCATCTACAATATAATGATTTTTAAGGTCTTAAAAAAATGAAATCAATACAATAATGTAATGACTTTCAGGTCTCCTTTGTGACTTAGCCTAAAGACAAGTAATGATGGACAGTTTTGCACTGAGTCCTTCCCACATACCTCTGCAGTAGGGCAGGGGGAAATCCCATGCAGCTGTACCCGCTGAAGTGGCGAGGCAGGACAAGGTAGTGTGACCCTCAAGCACGTAGCCCGGGCTGCAGCTGTAGCGGATTTTGTCTCCGATGTTGAATGTGGACCCCTGCTGGAGGCCATTGAATAGCTGTCCAGGATTACCACACGTGTAGCTGGGCAAAGCTGGAGAGAGAGAGAGAAGAGGGAATGGACAATTAATGAGGCAGTTTGTGGTAAAGTCTGTGGCACTGCGTCTTGGTGGTACTGACAAGAGCCAGGAATGAAGAGACAGTACAGAGAAATCTGGTGACAGATTACAACATACAAGACACACACACACACACACACACACACACACACACACACACACACACACACACACACACACACACACACACACACACACACACACACACACACACACACACACACACACACACACACACACACACACACACACACAACCATCTGTTCACGACAACATATCTAACCCAAAAAATTACTCATTTCACAAATACACTTGCACAGTACATTTTCAATTAAAGTTATGTGATATGTTACAACAAAATGTAAAATTGTTTTTGTAATAGTAAAAATAATATAGTTTGCAGTATTTTTATTTTTAATCCTTTCAAATCAAACAAAATGTTTTCACCCCAACACAGCACTGCAAATGACCATATTAACATTATTCATTGATGCTACATTGACCGTCACTGTCCTATCATGTACTCACATGCAAATAAGTGAGCTCAGTATTGGCAGAATCTTGTCCAATTGTGTGTTTTTATGCAAATGAAGTTCAAATGAAGTTCAGCCAATCTCTTGCTCCTGAACCTCTTGTTTCAGCCTTTATACTCCAGTAAAAGACACGATTGCAGCTTCTGTTCAGCTTGATGACACATACAGTAGTAGAAAGCCTAAACCTAAATAGTGCAAAGTGCAGACTATTTTACTACATAATAATGGTAGTTGGCTTTGTGCTTGCAGAGAATAAATCCCCAGAGTATGAATCACACTGCCACAGTTAAACATGTATTGCACACACACACACACACACACACACACACACACACACACACACACACACACACACACACACACACACACACACACACACACACACACACACACACACACACACACACACACACACACACAACCATCTGTTCACGACAACATATCTAACCCAAAAAATTACTCATTTCACAAATACACTTGCACAGTACATTTTCAATTAAAGTTATGTGATATGTTACAACAAAATGTAAAATTGTTTTTGTAATAGTAAAAATAATATAGTTTGCAGTATTTTTATTTTTAATCCTTTCAAATCAAACAAAATGTTTTCACCCCAACACAGCACTGCAAATGACCATATTAACATTATTCATTGATGCTACATTGACCGTCACTGTCCTATCATGTACTCACATGCAAATAAGTGAGCTCAGTATTGGCAGAATCTTGTCCAATTGTGTGTTTTTATGCAAATGAAGTTCAAATGAAGTTCAGCCAATCTCTTGCTCCTGAACCTCTTGTTTCAGCCTTTATACTCCAGTAAAAGACACGATTGCAGCTTCTGTTCAGCTTGATGACACATACAGTAGTAGAAAGCCTAAACCTAAATAGTGCAAAGTGCAGACTATTTTACTACATAATAATGGTAGTTGGCTTTGTGCTTGCAGAGAATAAATCCCCAGAGTATGAATCACACTGCCACAGTTAAACATGTATTGCACACACACACACACACACACACACACACACACACACACACACACACACACACACACACACACACACACACACACACACACACACACACACACACACACACACGTATTCTGCCATTCAGCTACAGTCCCAGTCACACATTCACACAGCAAGAAAGCTGGCCAGAGCATGTGCTGGACTTTGGATGAAACTCAGTCTCTCCACAGGAACTGGGCTGAACTCTAGAGAGGACAGAATGGCTCCTATACAGCTACACAGCTTACTGGCACCTCACCACCACACTCAATGCATATTTGCCTCTCTACCCTATCAGCTCCCTACAGCTTCATGATGTGTATTACAAAAGATTCTAGGGAATCAACTTATGGCAATCAGCAAATGTTTGTATAAAGACATTTTCCTCTTGATAAGTTTGTAAAATGTTCTTTTTTTTTATTTTTTAGATGAATCAGGTTCTAAAGGATAAATAAAACTCAGAACAAGAGTAATATGCCAAGATGCATAGGAATTGGCTTTTTCTTTTAAAACATTAATGCAATGGTCTATTTTATCTTTTTTTTCCACATGTTTCACTCAAAAAAGCTTTCAACTTGACTTTATCTTAATTGACTTTAATGATTTCAAGTTTGAAAATGCCCTTTTGTGTGTTTGTTTTCATCGTTTCCCCTTCCAACCCCTGTTAGCTAAGGCTAGGTCTAACAAGGACGGATCAATCTTTTTACCCAACAGTGCATTCCACAGGGGTTGAGTGGAATTAACCAGCTGGTAAATAAATGGACTACAAACCGTTTATGTCCAGTTCAACCATTAGACAACAAATATGACCTTTAAATGCTTGATTTTGTGTGTAATCTTCACTAAGGTTACATTAGCTGTAAAGTCTTCAGTGATGCCATCTCACAGCCTGGGTATGAATTCTAGCTATGCGGGTTGATACTTGGCAGTCTGTCTATAGGTTGGTGGTAAAAGCTTTGCAGATGACAGATGTCCCAAAGCAAAGGCAATGTACTCTGTGTCCCCAACAGTGTCTGCCAAATTACTTAGAAAATGTAATGGCTGACAAATTAAATATTACTCAGAAAATGTAAGTTCAGAAAATTACATCACTTTACTGTAATGCAGCCTTAAAACCACGAAAAGACAAAACATAAAGAAAAAGTGATTGATCAGTTCAGTAATTGGAATTTATCCTTTCAGTTTTATGGCAATCCATCCAATATTTGTAGTACCCTGTTCTTAGAACTATGCTGCTAGCATGATGAATAGATCAATACAATGTGACATACAAAATACCATTTTAATAAAGTGACTTTTAATAATTCCACCATAAAAAGTCTTCAGTCTCCATTTATTAATTATTTTTTCGATTATAAGGAATGTGTCAGCAGCGTTTTTATGCAATGGGGCTAATCTAATTCTAGGCCATCCCACCTCACATTCATTTTTTTGTCATATCAAGATCCAAATTTAAAATATACAATCCAGAAATCCAGTATCAGCATTGTTGGTTAACAGTAAAACTATCAGTCAGGTCCTTATTGTAATCCACAACATTTCACTACATTTGTTTCTCTTAAAGAGTAAAATCACCAGTGGCTCTCTTAGGGCAAAAGACTGCAACTGCACTTCCAGCTACATCCTAATCAGTGATTTCACAGCAGGTGTTTTCCATCATCTGTTAAGGGCAGAACACCTGCTCAGACATCAAAGTTTTTGCCCTAAAAGAACCTAGTTAGTAATTGGGGACTCGCCTTTTAGCCAAATCCCATTCCCCGAAAGACTGACATGTGATTTTCAGGCTCCAGTGTGCCATAGCCTTTATTCTGACTAACCAAGGCCATCTTATTATAACTTCCCTTCCATCACAACCACATTTGCATATACACAAGGACTCTGTCTGATTAGCATATTAGCCGCTGGGTCTTAGGCTTCAGTACAGCAGCTCGACCACAGGAGGCTCTGGTGGCAGACAGGTAACTGCTTCACCCCTGTGGTTGTGACCATGTAAGGCCGATCAACACAGCTCCCGTGTCAGAAATGTTTTACCCTGAGCAATACTTTAGAGAGGAGGAAGGTCAGCTTGGATACAATGTAATGATCAAAGGATGGAGTGAGGTATAGAGATACTTTCTCAGACACTTTGACTTGTCAAACACAGGTGCAACTAGCCAGCAGTAACACTGGCTACATTCCACTCAGGTGTGCCAGGGCCCGGGCCAGATATTGCACATGCTGTCTTACTGGCATGGATTACTGGCATGCCTGAATGGAATGAAGCCATCATTAATGTTATTAGTTACACCTGTGCTTTTCCTGCTATGACTACTCAAAATGTCTGCTGTGAGTACAGTCTATTTTGGGGTAGAAATACTGGAAGAAGACGATGGCAGATGTGTAACAAAGAGAAAGGTGTGAGCAAGACTGTTGACTTGAACGATGGGGAGAAAGTGTGTGTGTACATGTATGTATGAGAGTTACGAAAGAAAGAGAGAAAGAGATGAACTGAATGACTGATTTCATTGCATTAGAGCTGATTGAGAGTACAGCGCTCTGAGACTGTGAATGTGCAAGTGTGTGCATGCAAGTACTATAAATGTGAGTGGGCATAAGTGTATATCCGTGTGTGTGTGTGTGTGTGTGTGTGTGTGTGTGTGTGTGTGTGTGTGTGTGTGTGTGCATGGATGTGATATTCTCATCACACTCTCCATTTCAGGTTATTAGTTTGGGCAGTAAATTAAGTCTAATAGTGCCATTACTGGTGCAATCCCTAAGACAGGGCTATGGCTGGAGCACTGAAGTGGCAAACACCTTCTTTTTTTAAACTTGTCCTAGAATCACCATGTTCTCTTTATTCCCACAGTGTGAATTTATCGGTCACTAATAAACACAAAAGTTAAAAAAGCATTGACAGTATTTGATATAGTGTATCAAGGCAGCGAGAATAATACTGAAAATTAAGTTGTTTTTTCCACACTTTGTTCTGAAAAAAATAATTTACCATCTAAAACTGATTTGAGGAGGGTAGAATTTTGTATGTGGCAATAATACAATTCAAGTAAAGGTAATGTCTTTATTTATGTATGATAAAGCAGAGGAAGTATTGAGTATTAAAATAAGGAAACAGTCAGAGGTGTATAAAAAACAACAACACCCCGGCCTTTTTTGCACTCTGCGCTTTAAACTCATTTATCACAATCTATTCGATTTATTCCTGCAGGTAAACCCTGAGACAGAGAGAGGGAATAAAATTGAAGATGGAGAGAGAGAGACAAAAAGCAAAAACACACACACACACACACACACACACACACACACACACACACACACACACACACACACACACACACACACACACACACACACACACACACACACACACACACACACACACACACACACACACACAACCAACCAAGGAGGTTTAGAAAATAATGAGAAAATTGTAAATATTTGTGAGACGACTTCACATTACTCTCCATTAATTTCCTCCCCTGCACACGCTTTCATATATGAGAATTATTTCACAAATTATTCTCCAAGCTTTACAGCCTTCACAGGCAAACTTAGCAGCACTTAGTGGCTCTTGTTGTACAACAGAGACATTAAAGGGGGTCTGGCTTTTCTCATCACGTGGACTATTCGATCCCAGCCCCCCAATGCCCAACCCCACAACAGCAGCCCTCGGGTGTTTGTCATGGCAGGTCCATAAGTCACTGGGATGGGAGACTGTGACATGGTTTGTCCCTTGGGCCCAGATGCTTTAAGCACTTCCAGTGCTGAAACAGCAAAGGATGTTCCTCGTCCATCAATGCATCCCTCTTTATAGCACACACTGGCTAACAGTGGAGCAATGCGAACATATTCGAGTATGCACCAACCTGTGTGCGCAGACACACATACATGCTGAAGGAGCCTTGCCATTCATCACACCATCCACCCCTTACAATGTCTGCTTACATTTCCTTACTCCTTCCCTCTTCTCCTCATCTTCTCTCATTCCTGGTGACTAGGACAAAAGCTTGTCTCCTAGGGGATGACCTTTGACCTTCATAAGACTGATGAACTCTCTTCCTGGGTGTGTTTGAGCCTGTTCCTCAATTTGTTATCCTCTCTCTTTCAGGAAAAGGGAATAGTTACATACCCGTACATAATGTGGAACCCATGCGACACAAAATGGTTCTTCAAAAAGCTGATGCTGCAAGATAGATATCATAAAGGTAGAGTATTTGAAGTCCAGTTTGAATAGAAATATGGATATGATTGCTATATTATAGACTGTAACATAATAGAGAGATAGACAAAGTGGATTTCTGCTATGTGTTATAGGACAGATTCGTTTTTTTGTGTCTCCTGAGTTATGAGGACGTTAGTTGTAGGAGGAACCAAGCCTATAAAAATAGGGAGTGTGTGAGACAGAGACAAACATGTGGAGACAACAGTTAGGGAGACAGGTATGTGTCATAACTAGGAATGTCAGGTATTTTTTGGCCATAATCCCAATTTGAATCTTTTTATATTAGGCGTGGGTCGATACCGAGTCCAATCAGTCACTCTGACTAAACAGCAGTGGTACAGTATGGAGCTTTGTTGAGTATTGACATGTGGCACGTCATCAAGTTACTCATGGGATTAACGTTAATCAGCAACAGCTGATATGATCATGATCTGTCACAGTTTGTCATTTTAACTGGTAAAATTGACAGTCAGCGCCAGCTAAAAATGAGAAGCTGCTAGCTGAATGTTTTGTACACTGTTACTCTTTGTCAATTAGACAGATTAGAGTTACAGTTGCCATTTAGTAAATCTGTTGATTTTGCCAACCAGGCTTTCAAAATTAAGTCACTCACCTGGGTGTGCACAAATCATTTTGAACAAAATATTATACTATAGGCTGTTATACAGGAGAGCGGTGCTGCAGCAGACTGAGATAGACAAAACGCAATAGAGTAATGGAAAGATCGGATCTATCAGCCTGGATTCTGATTCTTAGGATCTACTCAGGACATTTTTAATCAGTACAGTTGATCCAAAGTCCCTCTGCCTGTCTGCTGTGTAAGAAGTAGTAGCAGGAAGTGCATGATCAACACTGTTAAACAGGAAAATCCCATTGTGTAGTTTACATGAAGGGAGTTGTACTCTACCACGAGACATCTTGATAACTGCAGGCAGCAAACAAGCATAAAAAACTTGACAGTTTGCAGTGCTGACTTTATTCCATAAGCAAACGTTTAGACAAAAATGTGCTTTCTTCTGAGTATAAGTTCTTAAGAAGGAATGTTTATGCCCATACAGGTATATAATTTAAAAGGGGTGAGATATAGGTGTGTATTTTTTTAGTAAAAGGCTTCATATCAGGAGATCTGTCTATTTAATAGAACTAGAAAAGAGGATCTGGTTGCTGCATATTACAGACTGTAATAGAAGGGTGGAGAAAATGGATTTCTGCTACTCTATGTGTTCAAACATGCAAATATACTAAAATAAGATGGTTGCTAACATTAGCATTTAGCTAAAAGCAACACTGTGCTTAACTACATCCTCACAGAGCTGCTGGCATGGCTGGAGACTTTTAAAGTCTTGTTTTCCTCAAATTAGCATTTTCCCTTCAGTACATTTACCATTTCTTTTCAAATAAACAAAACAATGAAGAGAAAAGGATGGCATGGTGCAGGATAGTGATTAACCCATACTTTGAAGAGACAGAAAAGGAGACTTAACCATAAACAAATGGTAAGGAATAAACTGTTGGACATTAGGGGAAACAGCATTTTCGTAAATAAAAGAATGAATGTACAGCTGAATACCACATCTGAATTCTGCAGCACCTTGAACTACAATCATTTTCTGCAAAAGGAAGCAGGAAATGGAAAAACCAGATTAGTGTGAGTTGCTGGAGTTTGAAGTGATTTACTTTACTTTTATATTTGTGAAGGAATTCATCCACTATTGTATTAGCCTCAGTGCATCTCACCACCATCACTCCTTTGTGCCTTTCTTTCTGATTTCTTCCCTTTTCCATTCCTTTTGCTGTCCCTCCTACCTTCCTCTCCTTCTTCCTGCTACACATTTGGAAGTGACATTGCAAGATCGATCCCAACACACAGGTGCATTAGCTCAATAAGCAGTTTCTGCTTTGTCAAGCAGCAATTCAATCAATGCCTCCTGTTCCCTACACATGGGCTGGACAAAAGCTGGCAACTACCATCACTTCTGGTTAGAGAGGCTGAGGAATGCAGAAATTAACTCCTCCTCCTCCTTTCCATCTCAGAAACAGACCACATCCCATGCCTGAGTGTGTGCACATATAAGTTTGTATATTGTGTATACAGAGACACAAAAAATAAATTAATTTCTAACAAAGAACTTTACTGAAAGAACAAAGCTTCAAGTATTTAGAAAATTGAGGAGTAAATCTCTGTACCTTCTCTCATCATTCTCAAGGGAAAGTTGTTTAAAACTTGTATTTGATTATATGATTAGATTAGATTTTGATTAGATTTTCCCCTCAGTTTTAAGCCGCACTTAAAGTGGACAATGAAATATGATTAACTGTTTATGGGTTCACAGGTTCACTAGGTGCGTCTGCATTGCGCTCTCTCTGCTTCTTAGTATATTTTTGAAGGAAGCTATGTCAAGCCGCACAGAGTATATCGAACTGGGCAGGAAGTCAGACAGAGAAAAAGCATTGGGCATCTGGTCAATTTTCAAAATAGAACACCCTGTGCAGACTCCCAGTTGTATATCACATTACTACATCAACATTACTTAACATAAGCAATGGCACCAGGCCAGTAGTCAACTGGCCAGAGAATATTTGTCACCATGGATGATGAGAGGTGAATCTTGGAAGTGGAAAATCACAAGATTTTATATGACACGGTAGACGTAGAAACATTTCCAAATCAACAGTAAATCAACCTTGGGCAGGCAATGCTCCTTCCAGTTTGGCAGAACAGACAACAGATGTTTCTCCATAAATGTCTAACAAATGGTAAACTTCATTGACTCTCCATTGACCCCCACATTGCCTTTCCCTCTCCTCCATGTTTCATGTTTAGTGGGCTGTGAGGTGCCCACACAGAGTCATTGTAATGTAAACATGCATAGAGAAGTGAGACATTAAACAGCAGTCACATGGCCTGAGATTCGTTTTTCTTTTTTAATTTGATTTTTGACGTGGTCAGACGGGACGTCATAAGAACCAGGTCTGAGAGAGAAAAATGTAGTTAAAAAGTATGAAACTAAAAGTAGTGGTTTGGTCCTACTGATTGATATATGATTATATAAGACATCATTAGATTATTAATACTGATGAAGCATCATAGTTAGAGCAGCATATTACTGTTGTAGCTGTTGGAGGTGGAACTAATTTGACCTACTTCATATACAGTTAGACCATAAATCAGTTCTGACTCTGAAGTTGTTGTCGTTTTCCACTGCAGCACAACTTAACTGTTTCAGGAATAATTTTGACCGAATGAGCCCGTGTTGGATGCTAAAGTTTTTCAAAATAAAAGACCAAAATGTAATTTTCAACTTTATGACCGCAAAACTGAGGTACATACCGAACCATGAATTGTGTGCACTGTTACTCCCCTATTGTATACAGTACTGTACATGTACATAGAAAATTGAAGTCTACCTGCGGCTTGTTGTTGTCATTATGTTTGTCGCTGTTTACCGTCCAAGGGACATAAAAGTTCAGCATTTTCAGTAAGTGGGTTGGAAACAATTCTGGTAATAACACCTTTCGGGTAAAGGATAGTAGAAGAAGAAAGGATTAGCCAATTGAAAGTAAGTGCATGGTTTTGAGACTATAAAATCTAGAGCTCCAACACTTGATATCCAAACCCAATTTGCTTTATCACTGCAACTAACAATTATCTTAACCAAGTGGTCAATCTGTTGATTATTTTCACAATTAATTAAGTTGTTTGGTTTATAAAAATACAAGAAAATAGTGAAACATGTCAAGCACTGTTTCCTGAGTGACCTCCACAAATATGTTGCTTTGTCTTAACCAACAGTCCGCAACCCAAAGATATTGATTTTTTTTTTAAAAGCATAAATAATTCACATTTAGGAAACTGGAATCAGATAATTGGGATATTATTTTCTTTTAAAAAATGACTCCAAACAGTTAATCAATTATTAAAATTGTGTCCAATTAATTTCATAGTTAACAACTAATCAATTAATCATCTAAATGTTTCAGCTTTAATATATCACATTTTGATCGCAAATATCTGTTAATAGCTGTGTTGTTCTCTTTGCAGTACCTGATCCCTGTGATGCTATTTCTTCTAAACACAGATTTTAAGGTGATGGAAATATATTAAGCCACCATAGACTTTTATAGATGGGAAAACCCACTTGAAAGTTGCTGAGTATAATCACATTTGTGTGTGTTTCTAGGTGTATGCATAGCTGTCTTTGGGTGACGGTAGTAGTTAATGTTGCACTGTCGAGTGTTGCTGCCTAAATGGTTTGGAGTTAGGGATCCAGCTCTGAAAATCCCTGTCTGATTTTGGGCTTAGTTGCACATAAAGCTTCTCTAACTTGACAACAAGCACAATTCTGGAGTGAGAATGAGGTTATGGACCTCTGTACGTACGTATACGTATACACACACACACACACACACACACACACACACACACACACACATACACACGAATACAAATGCATGCATACAAATACAGACTGGAATGAACTCTAGATATCCCACGCACACAACAGCAGGTGCAGTAAAAGGGCCAGTTGCTGTGTGGGAGGCGTTGAGCTGTGAAGGAGAGCTCATACAGAATTGATGGCTGCCGACAATGTCTGCAAAACGAAATAATGTGCCATTCAGTGGCCATTCACTATATATGAGACTAAACTAAGAGGGATAGGGGAGAATGAGAGACCTCAAGGAAAGCCGGAAGACAGATGAGCGACAGGGCTAGGGGGCGTGGGGAGGAGATCAACACATCTGTGTAAAACCTTGACTCTGTCTGTCTTGAAGCATGTAAATCCCTCTGGCTTTTCAGGCTTATCTCTTCACTGACATTACACTACAAAGAAAAATCAAAGGAATCCTGCAGTCACACCAGCAAGCACAAATGTACAGGTACACACACACACACACACACACACACACACACACACACACACACACACACACACACACACACACACACACACACACACACACACACACACACACACACACACACACACACACACACACACACACACACACACACACACACACACACACACACACACACACACACACACTTCCAAAATCAAAGCGATGACGTGAATGCTGACCACACTGATGTTATTACTGTATGTCAATTTAATATCGGGTCACCTGACTGGCTAATGACTGATGCTGTACTACTGAAATGATACTGTAATTTGCAAATAAATGTTGGTGTAGGAAGGTTTCCACTTACAGTGATGTGTAGCTGCAGCTATGTCAGTGACCTTATATGTAGACAAGATCAGTGCCACAGATGAGACACATAATTCAATTTGGAAACAAGCACTGGTTTCATACTTGGTATAAGACAGTAACATATGTTGGAGTATCATTTTGGGAATCAGTACAGGATAGAAAAAAGTGCATTCCTAGTTCATATAAGACAGCTCAGATTAGATCATTTGGAAGTGCACATTTTGGCAAAATGGTGACACTAAAGGAAGACTCAGGGCCACCAATACATTGGCATTCATCCTCAGGGGACATTGAATATAAATATCAAATTTCATGGCAATCTGGCCAGCAGTTGTCAACACATCCTGTTTTACATCAAAGTATGACTTACACACAGGTCAACCTACATGGCCATCCTCAGGTCCTGTTGTTGGTGCAAAAACCTGAAAACTTCTGCCCTCCTATCTTGTTTTCCTGCTGTTTGTCTTGCTTTCTCCTCCCCTCAGCCCATCCTCTCTCCCCCCTGCAGGTTGCCTTTGAAACAGTAAAGGCCCATCACAGAGGAATTTGTGGAAGGGGAAGTGACAATGCGTAAACAAGCAAGTTTGTGGGGAATATGAGACACAGAAATGTCCTTAGAATGAAGTAAATCCGGAAATTCTGTGCAACAGTGTTGACCATTATATGAGACTCACTAATCTCGATCATCTTAAATGAAAGTCTTTATCACATATAAGAAGAATAAGCATCCTTCTAATGGTTACCTAAGAAGCATTACTCTCCTTGTCAGGTTAACAGGTCAAATGTCTACTCAGACAAACATCCTGTTAACAATGTCTTCTTCAATTCTCTTACGTTTAGTTATCTGACTTGTGCAGAGAATAGAGCAGCAATGGCTTGATGAAGCGAGGTTGCATTTGAAAGAATGATCAATACCTTAACCTTGGCTTTTCCCCTCAATCTCACACTTTCTTTCTCATCCACTACTTCCTGTCCTCTGCTATAGTGGAAGAGGGAATCACAGATTGGGGATACTTCAAACTATCTTTAATGCATGAAAAGTATATCCACCAGTTATATACTGATATGTTTTCTGAGGCTGATCATTTCAAGTTCCCATTATATTTTGCAATGGAAGAATCACAGTACAAACTATATATACACAAAACAGAGAAGGCTATCAGACATGAAAATTGCAATTCAGCAAACAAGATGATGTTGCTAACAGATGACAGAGTTAAGTGACACACTCCGTCATAAAAAAGCCAAATCCAGACTCAGCTAAATATTGGCAGTTAAAACCCAATTTGACAGACACAGGAGGGTAGTAAGCTGAAAATGCAGCTGAAAGTGCAGATTGACTGAAAAGTCTTTTTCAGAGTGGAATGCTAATATGAAGCCATTATTTAACTTTTGAATTCTAAGCAATTTTGGTGAAAAATGGCATTGAGTCTCAAGGCTGAATATATTTTGCTGCCCCTACAAAACCAACCTCTAAACAATTCCAGCCATGTGAGAACTACAGACCCGTGCTCTGTCTGAATACAACACAAGGAAATACAGAACAGGAACATGTATGCTAGTGAACCAAATCACTGTCACTGACTGCAGAGACCCTCGTCTTTACTGGTTTGTATCACTTGTAATGGACTACCACTTGGTAACTAAAATCTGCAATAATAGATTTATGGCCACTTGGGGTAGCAGAAACCAGTGGTGAATACTTCATTGACATATAATCGAAACTGATACGTTATCTTATTGACACATCTGGCAGTTACGGAGCATCATGGCTAACTGTATAGAGATCTATATCCAGTGCAGTTTGCTAGCTAACCGAACCACTGACATATTCATCTTTGCACAGTGGTTTGTTTACATGTATGAGGCTGACTTTCAGCATGGTTAGACTGTAAGGAAACTAAATTGCAAAGACGGATTATCCCGTGGACTATTATGAGGACGATGCTGAGTCATTTCACTTTAAACGGTCGAGCATATTTATTTGATCCGGATTACACAGAGAGGAGATGAAACAACTGAAAGAAGAAAAACAAAGAATGGAGGCAGAAGGGCAACAGGACCGTCAGGAAAGACAACATCCAGTAACGATTACTTCAGATAAACTGCTGCTGTTCCTGCCGTCACTGCTCTCCTCTAGAGGGAAGAGCAAAACTTCACCTGCACTTGGACCTGTTACTGCCAGACTCAGATATTCTCAAAGTATCTATAGATGAGTGTAATCTAAGCTGTGTAACTACTACAAAAAGATTTACAGCATTTATCAATGCTGTTGTTTCATCTCCATCTAAATGATCCAGTAGTTTAATTATTCATGCTACTTTCCATTGCAGGCTGTGACTGGCTCTGATATAAACTAAATATGTCTATAAGCTGTTTATATATCATCTACAAAAATGTATTTATTGTACAAATCGAGTAAAAAATAAAATGACTCACAATATGATGAAGGCCTTCATGGACAAAAGGTCAATGAAATTATTTTTGTATCTATGGAGTGAGTATCTTTACTCTTAGTTCTGTTTTCAGCTCAGCACTGCCTTTGGTTTGCATGCTCTGCTTTCAACAGTTAAATCATTCTGTCATCACCATTTCTTATCATCACAATTTCTTAAGACCAAGTGCCTGATCTGCCTGTTTGGCAGCTGGCAATGATTTTTAATAGAGGAAGAGCTTAGGTTGCCTTCGCTACCATTTGACACAATAACAATAGATGTAAACTAAATTACCAAAAAATCAAGAGCTGTGAAATACTGCTATGAAACAACTTGTTCATATTTCAGAGAGGATTCCCACTTTGAGTGAACCATTCTATCCGCAATGTAAGTGGTTTGACTGGTTTGATTTAGATCATCCTGCTTGTCTAAAGCAGCCTCTCTCATCGACCCTGCAATCATCATCAAGCAGACTACATTTAGGTAATTCATAATACAATAACAAGGTACATTTGGCCAATTATTGAACTGTAATTATATGTGATGAGTCATGCAATCATAAAATCCATTAAATGGCTGTTTTCCAGTGCATAGTTAGGCTTTTTTTTCCTGTCCACCTAACTTCAACTTTATTGAATATTCTGGCATTTGATATTGCCAGAAAGAAAAAGGCAGAAGTCAACTTTGAGGGCAATGAGAGACCATGAGAGAGTTTGCTTCCTTGTAATTCATATTCTAAAAGGAAGCTGTAGTATGGTTTGATTTAAAGACAAAACAATTAGCTTTGTGAGATGGATGTCAAATATATTGTGAACACTTTCTATGCCATCACTCAGAGACTAACGTTAATGGAGCGAAACAGCAGACAACTAGACCAGCTGACCAACAAACACTGCAGCATTCAACAACTTCAACCAAATCTGAGGTGAAGAAAATCATTCAGGGCTCAGTCCGTTTCACCTCAAGAACCCCTGCACCCACTCAGCGTCTTGTACAGCGATGGCTTTCCTTAGAGCTAATGGTGCAGCAGGGAGAAGTTGCTCTTCACTGCTGGAGACATGGTGTTAATAACAACACACACCGCCTTCCCCTCATTTGGTTATCCTCATACAGACAGGAGAGACTGTAAGATGCTTTTAAATTAATTCATTCATTTATTAATGCAGTTAACTTTTTGCTGATACTGGGGTTTGTTTTTAACATCCCCTATGGATTTTGTTGACACTTGTTTTCAAACTCTGCTAGCAGTTCAATATTGATAATCTGATGTTTATTTTCAGACCTGTTCATAACTTAGAAATGCGCTGAATGCCAAGCTATTGCATAGTAGCATATTTGCTCTACTGTATTTGTAAACAGCACAATAATGTTTTTGGCTATAGCATAATCATAATTTGCACTGCAGTAAGCTATATGGTATATACAGTGCTGTACAGTATTATACAGTAGTATATTACACAGTGCAGTAATTTAATCCGTACTGTAATTTGAAAATCTTTAGAAACAGTTTCACTGTACCTACTTTGAAACGTCAACAAAGTTCAGTATAGCAAAGCTGTCTGTTACATTTCTTTCTACTGTACTGCATTCATGTAACAAAATAAAGTAAAAGGAAAAAATCAGGTTATAATAATCATCTGCTTATAGTGATCACTTGTTTCCACTGTAGTATTGAATGGGGAGGTCAGCATATCGGACACAGGCTTAAATAACTAACACCAGCATTAGTCACAGCCTTCATTTTTCATCTTTTTGTTCCATCTTTGTGTAAATTTAGAATCCCTATGGACACTTCTGGCTTTCAAATCGTGACTTTGCATTATGAATATCTTCACTTCTGACTCAATGTTATCATTACTATATGATAATCTATCAGGACTCACCTTCCTCTCTTCTTCCTCACCTTATTTGAAATTATACTTTACTTCAGGCATTTTCTATGAGATGCATATTATATAATCTTCTTAATACTCTGTACTGCTCCTCTTCTTCGACCCCCTCAAGCCCCAGAAGGAATGAGGGTGACTTTATGTGAAAGGAGGAGATTCCTGGTATTACTGCATCCCTTTTTTTCTTCAAATCCCACCCAGTATTCTCCAAGCTAGTCCCTTTCTTCTGATTCCAGACCTACTGTAGGGATATAGTTCCCTGGAGAGCTTACCACTCTACAGTCAGTGTTGGCTTCATCTTCTATGTGTCCTTTCAACTCAGAGATCACAATGACAGATAGTTTGCCGCAGACATGATCAAATCAGACCCACCGATATCAAATGAAAATGAACAGTGGGAATATGTGAAGGAAGCTCAGTGTTCAATGCTGCAGCTAAATCAAGTGGCATTTGAAGGTGATTTAAGTAAAGCCCATAAATAAGATGTGATGATCTCATTGTGCGCCAAAAGCGCATTGTTCAGGGGTTACACACTCCGGCACATACAGTATAAAGCCAACCAAGCAGAATTCAACTCTTAATTCGCACAAAAAGATCATGGCAATTTTTTTTTACTTCCCACCCACTGTTATAAAAATGGCTCCCCCCAAAAATATCCACCAGCTCCTCCCTTTGACACAAAACCTCGGATTGTTCCTCGTTTTTGCCTCATTACACTGAATAGCAACTGTGAATTAAGGCCTCAAATAGAGCACAAAGCGATGCCAAATGATGGGTAAGAAACAAACACAAAACAAACAGGTGTGCCTTCACTTTACGCTTCGGTGACGGCGTGTTTGCAACGTGAGCTTGAAGAGAGAGCTCGTCGGGCACACACAGAGGCAGACAGTGAGACGCCTTCGGAGGGGGACACAAATCAACGTGAGCATAAACACAAATCAGTTAAATGCCCGGTTTCTGTTTGACTCGTGAGGATATTTGTCTACTTCCGAGCGGTCTGTGGAGGAAGGTTTATTTCTCCGTGACACGTCCCTGTTGTCTGTCTTCCCTCCGGTAAATCAACCTGAAATGGCCTGGACTTTTTCCACCGCTGTCGGTGTCAAACTGTGGAAATGCAACTGAGTACAGCAAACATTGATTTTCTATAAATGAAGAAGCGCTAGGACAAACACAGCTGACCCATGTGATTGTGTGAGGGAATGATATAATTATGCAGTGCTTGTTTCTGTGTACCTTTCGGGCCTCGCGGTGCATTTAAGCTCTGTATGTTTGTCCACAATTTTTTTTCTTCCTGTTTTATGCATCCGTGTGGGCTGCTTGTAAACATTCAGCAAAGCGATTTATCACAGTATAGACTGAATTATTCACAATCCAATACACAACAATCAGCAATCCTGTATCTAGTCAGTAAGCATGACTTCAAATATATAAACAACCATGTTCATTTAATTTAAATGTGCAAATTGACATATAAAAAAATAAAAATAAAAAAAATCATACACAGAGTTGCATCTTACCAGATTAAATTTGACCTTTGACATTTAGGTGGATAACAAGTGAATACTCAACAGTCGATAAGGTCTGAAAGGGATGAGAGGAGGAATTGGCAACGGCCAATCAATAAGTCCGGCCTGATGAATGGCTGCACATTAGAGCAGTCTAGTAAACGGAGAAATGATTAAACACAGCAGCCAAGTAGGAGCCGGTTGGTTGATATCAATTAAAGCAATGAGAGAGAATGCACTGGTTACTGTTCATAACCGTCACTGGGTATTTCATCATGGATGATAACATGCATGCAAGGCAATCTTAATGATGTATTAGATTAAACAGCTGCTTAATGATAAATGGGGGTTTATTGAAGTCGCCTATACTGGAGTCTTCAGTAAATACACTTCATGCTGTTAAAAGTTTAATTCCAATCAAACTAATTGAGGAAAGCAATTGAGGGGAACTGAAAAGACTGCACCAGAAATCAGACCTGAAAGATAGGGTGATTATATGTCTTTCTGAACAACTTTGTAACTCCAACGGCAACATTTTTTTGGATCAATAAAATGTCACACTAATTCATCTGTGAGAAAAGAGAGTAAATAAGCCAGTAAATACTGTATGGTAACAAACAACAGATGACAGGTCTGACATAGCATTACCTGGAATTTTTAGTGCATCTTGATGGTCACAGCGTTGCCTTCAGACCTCCCCTGCCTCCCACCTGCTGAATCTCTGTCACACCGAGCTAACACAGTACTCCCGCTATGCAGTCAATACACAAACCTCTTTTAATAGTTTTTTACTCACTCTTCCTTTCTCTCTCTGTGATCAGTGACTGAACATGACATAAACAACACGACAATCCCAGCACATATCCCATCTCCCCTTCCTCACACCTGACTCCAAGGTCAGCTTTATCAACCATATGGCTTACACCTACAACATACTGTTGCATTGACACTTGGCAATGAGAAGACAAATGCCAATTAAACAAGAAAAGAGCTTGAGTTACAGGGCTTTCTGTAAGGCAATTCAAAGCTTTATATTTTGTGCTACTTGCATGTTGTAAAGAAGGAAAAAAAAAAGGAGATTCATCACCTCGGTCTCAAATGTGGATACACACTTGATCATACTGTGCATGCGTGCGCTCACACACATATTCAGAAGCACGCTCCTACCTCATCCCAGCTCAGAAACAATGACACCCTAATCCGAGGACAATACGGGCACTAATCCACACAAAACAGGGATTGTAACGAGAAACAAATGTGGGAGCGAGGGAGAAAAAGAGCTAGCACGCTAACAAGCAAAGGCGGCTAATCCTGATGAGAGATAGAGGCTGGGAGAGAAGGATAAAAATGACTGTTAGGCAGGGAAAGACACAAAGTGGGAGAACAGAAGTAGGCCTGTCCAACTAACTACTTTTATTGGATGATATATTGTCCCAGAAAGAGTTGTGATAAATGATATTATGTCATTTTAAGACGATTTTATACCACAGTTACATGGCAAAACCAGCTCAAATAAAGTGTTGTTATAATAAAGCCAAATAAAGCACTGCTATAATTAAATAAATTAACATGCTTTTATTCTGAAGTACCCAGCTCGTCTTAGGATGGAATTGTTGATGTAGTTGCTGTGAACTTAAAGCCTCCGGTCAGAGGCAATCAGACAGCAACAGCTAGTAGTTAGCAGTTAAACTGTTACCTGTCATTAGCGCACTTAAACATGAGGATTTATTGTCTGTAAGCAGGAACTACCGACCTCCGGCTGCCATTTGAACAAACTAATAGTTATTATATGTTTTTATAGCTCAGTATAAGTAATAGATTAAATATTGATACAGGAATTAACGTGGGGATTAAAGCCAAATAGATTATTTATCTCAAATAGATAAACAACACACAATAAGTTATGCTATTTATTGTGGCATCACGTTGGCAAAAATGTTAATCATATTGTTATGTAAACAAACACATGTCAACACAATGGGCAATATGAAGGTCAGAAAAAATGGTCGGGGTCATGTCTATGTATCTTACAATAAGTCAATAACGTAATCATCATGACAGGCCTAAATGGAAATGTTAAAAAAGAGAGAGAGAGAGAGAGAGCGAAGCAGAGATAAGGTCATTTCATTCTGCAATTCCGCTTACTCACAGAGTAGCATTAATAAACTATAGCTGATGAAATCCACCGATGCCAGCAAAATCAATGGCTGCAGGCTAAAAATGAGAAGCCTGTGGATGTGCTGATTGCCAATAAGTGACTGGAAAGTCAAGAAGAGTGAGAGTCCTACTTTTCCAGTGTATATATTTACAGTGGAAAAAGATGGACTTCATTACTTCTGGGTTTTTTCTTGCTTTTTTGCATTTTCTCCAGCACTGGACTCACAAAAATTTAAAATTCCAACCATCTAAAACTAAACTAGTAGTATCAAAAGGCTCTGCAGAGTGCAGAGTATAAACATGTCATTTGGATGACTAATTCACTTCCTATTATTGAAGTTACTGTGCACATAAACGTAGGATAGAATTTATCCTAACAGCCTTCACTGAAAAGGGGGCACGGTTTCAAAAGGTGAACCATCACCCTTACTTTACAGCGAGTTGGCTGACGAGGGTTATCTCAGGATGGAATTAATTACATCAAAGTCTACGATCCAGAGGGCTGAGCAGATGACATTTACAAGAGGCCAACCGAGGCACATAATTACATACTTTCATAAAGTGGCAGAATTTGTTCACCGACTGCTATCACGCATAAACAGTAGAGGAATAACAACAGGAGCAACCTTTAGGAGAAGTCAAGCAAGTTGGGGTAGGGAAAAAGTGTTTCAGGTGACATTTTATGTGGTCAAAACCCCAATAATGAAGTGAAAAGTGGTGGGGGAGAAGTGAGAACGATTGGGTTTCCAGGTGTTTTTTTTTGGAGAGATAGGTTCATTGGTAGTGGAGATGGGTTAGTGCTGTGCAGGTGCAACAGGGCAGCAAATGTGCCACGTGGCGTTCCCTGTGTTCCTCTGACCTGCTTTTCGCGATGATGTGACTCCAACAAGATTCTTTCATAGCGCCATGCATTACCTCACAGCTGTAAGTGTCTCTTACACTTCAATAATCCTATCTTCTTCATTTTTACTTTTCTATTTCCATGTTTTCCCGTTTCTCTCTCCCTTCACTCTATACATCTCCCACTCAGTTCTTTCTGTGGCTACCTCCCTCTCCTACAGCTGATGTCTCTTTTCTTGTGTCTCCCCCTTGTCTTCCTCACCATCTCCCGCTCTCTCTTTGTTAGGATGCAGTGAGGGTAGGACCTGTCAGTGTGTAGCCTGTCAGTGCGGAAACAGCAGGGAGCACAGAGGGCCTTTCAGAGAAGCCAAATGAAGACAGGCATGCGAGAAACACCTCAATGTTCATTCTTCCTGACTGCACACACACACACACACACACACACACACACACAATCTTGTATGTACGTGTAGTATAGAAATGCACACACACACACAAACATCCGAAACCGCTGCCCTGGTACTGGCCTCAGAGTGCCTGTCACATGTGCCATTGTCACACTGCTCACACCTCAGTCACTTCCCCAAAGTGGGACAGCCATCTAACATGCGTTCGGCTCGTTACATAGACACACACAAGTATGCACTATCATACAGAAACAAACACACACATACACAAGCACGCAGCCTGTTTGCTCCAGGCACTCAGTCAAACATCCACACAGCACAGGGTCACAGTTCCAGAGGGACTGCATGTTTTTCTCAGTTGAACTGTGTGAAAAACAAGGGTAGAAATGTTTATAGGTTTCTGTAAACGTGAGCTCACTTATTCATTGAGTGATTGATTTTCTGTTTGAAGCATTTAAAGTCTTAACAGTAGGCAGGAATACATTTTTTCTTGTCATATATGTCTTTTCCATTCAGGGCTGAGGATTTTTTTTTATGTAGAGCTGGAAGCACAACAACAATGCTATTTCAAACTGCAGAAAATCCTACAATGATGGAATATGATATAGTTTCCTCCCTATAATCTATGACATATTTTGTTTATATTATATATTCCATAAATTCCATCCAAACATTTTGTAATGTATGTCAAATGCAGCAAAGTCGGCAAAACTCCTTTTTAAAACAGACGTGTACCGGCATCTACACCGTGTCCTCCTCTATTGTCCAGTGTGTTTTACTATTCAGCTGACAGCGCTGTCAGCAGCAGACAGAAGAGATTCTATGACTGAAATAATACCAGGATGCACACTTTTATCTTTCTGTGTGGAAATTTGACATTTTCACATCACAAACGATGAACAGCAGCATTAAAACACAAGTCTTGCAGGTAAAAAATGAGCCTCATGTAGGCTGTTACGTCAGTTAAATGTAACTGGGTGGAGACATGAGTAATATTTTTTCATAGGAGGATGTATTGAAGAAATAAAATGAAAAAAGTAATAACGTTTAGAATGTAGGCCTGCAAAAAAGAAATATGGCAGTGTTTCTTCTAGGTTAACTGCTTTGAGGCGTCAGTGGTGCCAAAGAAAAACTCAGAAGAGATTCAGCAGCAACACATTTCTCCATTTTGAGACTGACACTAAAATGAGTATGGCTGGTCCATCTCAAAGGTCAGTCAACCTTAAGTGCGCCTGGTCAGGTTAGGCTAATCCGTTGTCGCTAACTTCAGGGACTTTTGCTGCTCCCTAAACCAGACCAGAATCAAATTAATTCCATGGTAACTGGGGTGTTATCATGCTCACACAATGTGCCCACTGATTTTAGTGATTGTGTGAAAATTTTAGCAATTTTGCAGCAGTGGTGCACTGAATATAGGTAAACACTGTACATAAAGAGATAAATATAGAGAAATATAGATGAGAATATGACTGCTGAAGTGCCGACTCTGAGTGGCCTTAATATCCTGAGTCAGGGACAGACCTACAGTGAGTACATGTTGACTTTGCACACGGAGTCATCCCTGCTGAGAAGCATATCATATGTAGTCGCCCACACAAGCAGTTATAGAGAACTGGTCATATAAATGGACATGCACACACTTCTTGGGCTGCTTTAAAGCACTGCAAACAAACTGATCCAAAACCACAGGTTCACAAGGAAAAGTGACCTTTCTGTGCATGCTCCACTGTGCAACAGAGTCATCATGCTACGTTTGAGTGTGCACTCCTGTGTACACTTGTGTAAATGGGTGCGCTTGGATACGTGTACTGTGTGCATCTGTTTGTGTGCACCTATGGTGTTGTTTTCCACCCTTTATCTGGAGAGCAAAACAACAGCTTGTCCTGACCGCAGATCAGACCCTGTCTTGCTGCCCATTCACCCAGAAAACAAATAGAGGGCAAGAAAGAATAAAGGTAGAGACCCAAAAAAATGAGTGTCTTGCAGTGCTGGGTAGAGCAGACATGCCTGGCAATGATTTGCGGGGCAATGGGAACTGTCAAAAACTCTCTTAGATCATGTCAGTTCTATAAAAAGAGAGAAAAGATTAAAGAAAATATGAAAAACAATCCAAAAAAGGCTCAGGTGTGGGATTCAGTATCAAATATTAACAGAATGTGAAGCAGGTACAAAGACGACTGGAAGGATTTCAACAACTACATCACTGTTTTAAGCCAAACTCAGCAGTCATTTGAAGTTAAGAACAATATAATGCATGATTACACTTGAACTAAGTCAGAAGAGCTGCTGTTTGACTTCATTCACTCATCTGACGTGTACAAATAATTTAGATTGTTCAGATGTCAAAACCATTTAACTGTCTCTAACTCTGTCCAGAATAAAAGATACATTGAGAAATAAAGCCAGATAAGATTATTTCTATATAATTATCTTGAATTATTAAAAAGATAACAATTCATTGTGTTCGAGCAGAAAAACAGACTGCAAACGCACTATTGGTTAACTGCATAAAACTCATCAACACGTCTTGTATTGTCTGAATGTTTCCTGTGCACTGAAATACAGATGTAAAGTTTATGTTTGTGAAAGTCAGTGTGTATGCAAGAGTAGGGTGTGTTTATGTAAGTGTGTGCGTGAGCTGAAACAGTCTTCATTAGGCTGACGGAGAACTGCCGCACAACAATCAGCCATTAATTAACTGTCAGAAGCATTTAACGGTCAGACGCGCTGGCGGCCCATTCCCATGCCAAACACTAATAACAGCTACAATCTGCCAGAGCGGAAGCTCTACTTACACAGACGTGCCAGACAGCCCACATTTTCCAAGAAAATTACTAAATACATTCACTAAAATTACAGCCATAATAGCCGGGCTTCCATTTAACATGAGCTAAGTTCAGGCACTTGAGCTCCATTCCAATAGAAGCACTTGTTCCTGGCATCCTTCCTCTTAAATTATATTTATCTGTCACTGTGGAGTTGCCTTTGAAGCAAAAGCTACACCATATGAACAAGTACATCTAAGGATAAGGAATCAGCTCTTGATAGGAGCACTTCTTGATTTGTGGATGTGTTGTCTCTATCACAAACTTTTAAAGGTATTCTGCTGTTGTGAGGGGAAGTTTGTAATGACCTGTCTAAATCAGAATCACCAGGGTTGATTGTAAATATTGTATCCAAAAATGTCTCAATTTGCTTTGCCTTTGAAAAACTGTGATGCACTACCTTTTTTTTTTTTTTGCCGTTCTATATTTAAGCAAACTGCACTAATGTTGTAATGCCAATGTTTTAGTGAAGCTGGTGTTTTATACATAACAGTAACAACATGAAGCCAAGGCTCAAGAAATAAATTATACTGCCATCAAGTTCATATATTAAACATCTACTTAAGAACATGTAGAAATCACAATCAAATAGTGTTTTGTTAGAAGGCTTAATAGAGGATTTACAAGGCTACACTGTTGAATTTGTTCTCTAAAAAAATATTTGGGGAATATTTCACAAGGTCTGGTTTTTACATTTTATAAAACAGCAAAATAAAGAATCAAGATGTTCTTGACCTGGTTGGTCGCAGAGGACACACAAATGCACAGAGGAAAACGCACACACGCAGTTTTGATTGCAAAAAATTCCAGGTGAGGAATTCACCCATCTGGTTTCATTGAAATAACAGCGGTGAGTCACCACTTGTGGGAGAGCAGACATCAGTAAAAACAAAAACTGAATCTTTATACGCCTGCGAGCACACAAGTACTGGGCTGTGGCCAAGTCTGGAGGCATCTACATGGCCCTAATCTCCTACAGTAGGTTTCTGTTCAAGGCTCTATTCAACTTGTACATGGTTGACATTTAAAATCTAAATTTTAAAAGGCTCCGCTGCTACTATGGCATCTGCACAACTCCAGTGACAGACGGGTGGTGCCTGAAAAGAATAAATATAATATCGTCCTCACGTTGAACTCATTGGTTGTGTTGTAAAAATGTTTGGGGCGCTCAACTTTACGGAGTTATACTTAATGCTGAAACAATACTTTCAGAAAATACATAGAGACAAAGGAGTAAGCACATACAATTTCAGCAACCTAGTTAGGAAGTGAAACAATAATTAAGTCAATGTAATAGATCCTTCTCACTGCAGAAATGTGTCTATTTTTAAAGAGGTGTAACTAATTACATCAATGATAGCTGAATTATATTTAGGTGTTCCAGTGCCAGGGTCCTAATTTAATTCCATGTCATGACAGTCAAAATAGATTTACCCTCAGACATTTATTTTATTGTTGGTATTTTATTTTCTATAAAGTGCCCTTAAAATGCTCCGATAGAAGATACATTTTACTATTGATGATGCAAAATGATGAATGATGAGTCTTCTTGAGACTCCATGTAGAACTATGATATAACAGGAACTTTCTGATAAGAGATTGAGGACTGTTTCAAGAACCAATTAATGGATATTTAATCTGTAATGCCTGTACTTGTTCTGCAGTTGAAGGAAAATGCAAAAAAACGTTCATATGAAAATGTACAAATCTCCTATAGAGCACAAACACAGCACACTGAAGCACTGCTCATACACAAATACCTGCTGTTGACTAAAAGGGGCATTTGATTTGTTTCTGTCAAACAGCAGTCCAGCCAGTTTTGAACTATTCAAAGACATCCACCTGCAGCAAGTATTACTGTGATAAAAACATAAAAATAGATTGTTTAAAACAACAGTATTAGATGTATTCTGGGTTCAGCTGGATGTGTCTTTGTTCTGTTTAACTGTATTGGAGAGCATGGTTCCTAAAAGGTACAGCACCACTCAAAAGTTTGGACACACCTCCTTATTCAAGGGAATGGTGTCATCATCTTTGACTGGTACTGCATATCTTAGATAATCAGCCTTGAAGTACTGATATTAAGAATAGACACGTTTTTGGGGGGATTTATTTTATGAAAATGCTTATTTGAAAATGACTTATTTCCTGCCCCTTTAATGTATCACTTTCATATTGCCAGTATAATTAGAGTAGAGGCTGAGTTGTCATAACAATATTAATTACCAATATGCCAACGCTATCTAAAAAAAGTTTTCTTAATAATAATAATAATAATTATAGCATCAATGTTTTCTATCCCAACATCATTAAGACTCAATGGAAGCATTCAGGCAAACCTCAATTTAAGAATCTCACTAAATTGTGTGAATAAACAGACAGAAAGAGGAAGAGAGAGAGAAAATGATTAGCATGCAAACACAGTGGCATCAGCCTCCTTGTTTTCACAGCTGAGGAAAGACTGCTGTGAATATGTGCTTTGGATACACACACACGCATGCATACACACACCACACTAAGTGCATTCATAACCTGGTCAGTCCAGAGAGCAATCAAGTCAGACCGGAAAGAACTAAAGACAGCAGCCGGCAGTTTTTGGGCTGTAAAAGATATCCAAGCTTGTTGGATATGCATTCTTAACATATTTACTCTATAATAAACAATATTCCACCATATCTACTCCATGGTACACTATTTGTATAGCACTTAACAATTTTAACAAACGCCATGCTTCATGTAGCGGGCGGTAGCTTAAAACCATGTTTACAGTTTGAACGGGTAACACGAGTGATTTCCTATATTTTTCTTGATGTCAAATCTCATGTGCTGAGCAAAACCAACAATGAACTCATCCTACTTACAAGTATTGTGCATGTATGTAATCCTCTGTGCTGTCGAGCGCCATTGTTGTCCAAAAACACATGAATGGCATTGGGTGACATGTTTCTTCACTCCCAAAGAGAGCGATTACTGTAGTTTGTTTAGAAATGGCTCTAAAGAGTATTAACATTGGTAAGATTGTAACTCTCAGGAGAGAAGTTCCTTGTAGAGCAGATGCTACTGCACATGCTCTGAAATGTGGTGCTGTTTACAGAGATTTCCTAGCTTGTTGTGCTAAAAATCACAGCCTCTAGATTTTATGCTGAAGGTGAAGAAAGACATTTATAATGTAGCCCTGTCAAAAATTTTAAGAATATTGACATTGAGACTCAGCCTTGCTGAGCCTCAATGAGAGTGTACTAGTCTGAATAAGGTGAATTAGTGTTATTATTGTAGCACTTTATTTAGCTGACTGTTTGTGAACTGCCGACTGGTCCCAATCTCTTCATGAGTGCAGCAAGTAGAGATAAATACTTAACTTTTTAGCTTCCCTGAAAAAGTAAGAATCCCACTTTCATTTTACTTGACTGTTTTTTTACATGTTTCATTTACTTTGATCAAAAGCTCCGTAATCACTATAGAGACTAGTATGGAATAATGGAGCACATAATTTGCAGCCGGGCTGATACTCTTTTTTGACATGTTATGGTAATTTGTTTACATTTGTAATAGGCATGCTTTTCATGTTTGTTTTGGGGTTTGGTGATCATTTTATGCTAGAGGCTACTGGCCACAAGTAATAAATAAGAAATGACTGATTTTTATAGAATCACTTAAGAGCAGACTGCAAGGTGGGAAATATCAATAGAGAAAATAGGAGGATTATGGCTTTTGAATGTTGCTGAATATGTAATCAAAATCCTTCTAACAATCAATGTAAATTGCTCTTTGGCAAACAATTACTTTTGTTTATCTTTCCTAATCAACGCCAATTTTACTAGAGCGAGCACTGACAACATCCAAGGGAAGTATCTGTTAGGTGCTCAGCAGGTTATAAAACCTCTTCAGCGCCTTCCTTTAAATTACAAACACAAGCACATAAACAGGGCAATAATACACCCCAGAGTAACATGTGTATGAGTCCCTGTGGAGGGAAAATAGGACATTAGGACTGCAGGATTTGATCCAGGTGTATACTCTTCTTTCGTATGTGTCATCACACTTTCATTTGGCCAACTCCCTGACTTAAGGGGACGAGCCTCATTTTTCAATTAGGCACTAGACTCACTCATGCTTCACTGCTCTCTCATCGTCCTCATCTACTCAGCCCCCACCCCTCCCTCTCTCTCTCTCACTCTCTTTCTCCCTCATGCTAATGCAAAGGAAAGAGAGAGGGGGATGCAGTGGTCGAGGTGAAGGAGATAGAGACGCTATTGTAGATCAGCTCCAATGGATGCATAAGAAGGCTGTGCTGCTGGAAGGACTCCCTCTGCTGCTCCTTTATTCACTTTCACAAAATGTGACTGTCCACTGAGACTTATTGTTTCAGCAAACCCCTCATATACCCACTGACTGATCCTCATTTTATTTGCGTTTTTTTTCTTCTTTTCTTTTTTTTTTTTTTACATATTTCAGATACCTGCAGTGACTTAATGCTGAGAAGGCAGACTGCTTGAGTCGTGCAGCAGAGCTGGCTGTGTTTTTTTCTTCGCCTGACCCAGTTGGGAGACACATTGACTATGCAACTAAGACACAGACGGGAGAGAAACTTGGCAACACATGACTAGATAATCATCACGGTACTTTAATATTCAAGAGGGAGAGGGAGAGCTAGCGATAACATGAGGAAAGAGGCAACAAAATGCTGTATGGAAGGCAGAGAAGTTGAGATTTGAGGTAAAGCAGAGAAAGGAGAGAAAAGGAATAAATAGGAGGGCAAGGAATGCAGTAAGACATGAAGAGATGAGTTCTCTTCTATTCCCAGTGGATATTTTCAGAAGCTCAGCAAATGTTTCTAATTCCCTGTGCCCCGTTAGCCTCCTTCTCTATAGCTACAGATTAAACATGAATAAAGAGTTTGCAAAGAGATGGAAAAGAGAAAGAGAAGAATAAGGCCAGAAAAAAAAGAGTCTGGTGGTTGCCATGGTGATGAGAGGGGAGAGATTCCAGAGTGGTCTCGGCCATTACGCAGTGTGTTGGGGAGATGGACTGTGCAGCACTTAGGCTTATTGCAGTGTGGGCTGAAACAGAACAGATATCTAATACAGAGAAGATGGGCTCGCACCAAAATGGTGGATGGTAAGCACAGTCCTAATAAAAAGAGGCTGCAGGACACTGAGGTTTTACTGCCAAAAGCTTTGCTGAGAAAAGCCAATCAGACTAAGAAAAAAAAAAAAAGAAACACTTTTATCCGATTTGCGAAAATGGAAGGACATCCAGTGAGTAAAACCAACACGCATACTCGCACACGCACAGGCCCAAAAGACAGTGTACAGACTTATGTGCACAAAAACATAATCAGACCTGCATCTGATCACCTCCCACAACAGCAAAATACAACCACTCTATTAGCAAAGAACAACAGTCGTTGCCTTTGGCTATGTGTTGGGTCGTATGTAATGAGAAGGCACAACAACAGCTAAAGATAAGACCGTGTTTCTCCTGTCCAATCTGAAGGATATTAAGCACTGGCATAAAACAAAGGGAGCTAGGAATAGAATGCAGAGAATGGAGAGCCAGATCGATCATGTTACGAATCAATTGTGTCCAATTGTTAACAATTTATTGCCTTTACAGTAAAATAGCTCAAAATTGTCTTTGTAACAGACACTTAATCACTACCGATAGACTACAGATTGATCTAACAAGGGATATGAATGTATTCAGTGAGAAAAGCCTGTGTTAAAAAAAACCTTGCTGCTAAACAACAGGCTGCTAACAACACTTACGACACATTTTCATGGAAAGCATGGTGGAGACGTGACAAAGCTGCATCACAACTATGACGCAAACAAGTGGAATTTTGGGTAATGCCCACCTACATACTGGCATGCTAAAGTACATTATGCAGAAGTGTATTTTCCCTGAGGTAAACGTTACATAACCCAATTGGCTGGCATTGTTTTGTGAGGGTAAAAAGAAGAAAAAAAACACTGCGACAGCCGACAGTGCAACCATATAGCATTAAAATGTAAAACTATGGAAATAAAGTCGCTTGCAGATAAACCGTCATTTGACAGGGCGGTTATGGTATAACTTGGTCCGTTAAGGACTGCAGCTATGCTTAGGATGAGCTATCAACACACAGTAATAAATAGGACTCTCTCTGAGCCAATAAAATGAGATAATGCAGAGTTCCATTATGCATAAAGTCTTGTGGTTGCCCATCACATTTTACCGCTATAAAAATAGGGTGACTTGTACAGTTAGAGGAGAGGGAAAAGACTGGTCATGTGCTATTTGTTTAAGAATATCTCTAATGGAGTGTGACAAACTGCTTAAATAAACAACAATTGTGGAGAGAGAGAGAAATCCAAATGAGAATAGGCTATTCTGAAAGGCACAGCTTGAGCTACATATCTGTGTATACTATCTGTTAGAAATAACTCGGGGGGGAAATATCATACAATGAATCTGAGTTTTTTACATGAGCATGATTTAAAATTACCACCCAACACCAAGAAGTGGAAACTTCCTAAGATGTGACACAGTGAGATCTTTGATTATGTACAAACTTTGGTTGTTGCCTGTTCTCAAATGTGTTCCCTGCTGACCACTGTACACTATGTCTAACTGTGAACTAATCAAATCAAAAGCAGAACAGTGGCTCTGTGCCAGTGGCTTTTGGTCAGACTAGCTTCATACAAAGAGGCACAAAGCACTGATTCAACTTCTGTGACATCTTCCTGGTGTTTCTCTGCTTCACAGGCAGTTCAAAAGCAGAAACGTTATTTGAAACTTCACATTACTCCTGCTGACTGCAGGTATGAGGCTGCCAAAGCATTAAAACAAGTGAAGAAAAGATCTATTGTGAAAATTTAACTGGGCAAGTTTTAAATTAAAGCTTTTAATCTTCTAACACTTAAGTAAATGTTTCACTCATGAGCTAATGCTGTCCAAATAAAGGTTAGAGTGGCACATTTCTTTAAAACCCTATTTAGTATTTCCTTTGGCCAGCACTGAATAAACTCAGAAATCGTTTTTTGTTTGTTGATCTCTTACTAGCCTGCTGATTTTAAGCCGCATGTTAATTTCAGTCAGTAATGAGATAAAACAGACATGCCATGGGGTGGAGGTTCATTATCGCTGGCCTTTGTGCCAGGGAGCCCTAGTGGGATATCAGTGGCACAGAGAAGTCAAAGAGAACCTATGTGTGCCATGAGGAACCTGCCAAATGAGTTCAAAGCCAGAGCAGAATAGAATAGAATACAATGAAGGAAAGCAGAAACGGGTTGCAGTTCTAAGGAAAAAGGAATAGAGTGGTCCAATGTGTGCACATTGTGTGTATAGGCAAACTGTAGGTGGTCGTCTATCCATTATTTTACAATGAATCGATTATGTGCTACTCTGCATACATCCTGTATCTCTCACACTCAAATCAATATTCAACTGAATTCAATTGGTGTCACCACTGTCATGTGAGCTGGGTAACAGGTAATTATGGCACTGCACTTGTCTCCCCTGGTACTCAACGGGCTTGATATCACTCAGCCAGTCTCTCTGGTACCAAATTCACAAGGTTTAAGATTTACATTATTAATTACACAGACTGTACAGTGTGGGACAAAAAAATGCAGAGAAAGTAAGCCTTAATGGCTCAACAAGCTCAACGTACAGAATAGTATTCAATTCATGCAGTAAACTTCCTGCAGACATATGTGCAGTAAGAGACAACTGCATCATTTGAGGTCAGAAGCTTAGACAAGTCTGACAATTTTGTTTCCGCCAGTGAGAAAGAAAGGCATGACGCCCCAATTGCCTCCCTATGGAGTTAACAAACATTCTCTTTGGTCTTTGTCTTTGGTTTTATCCAGTCACGCAACGTGGTCTTAGGCATCCCAAGTCACTTGATGTTGCTCCATCGAGCCACATCCCCATGTTCACAATATCTCAAAAAGGCTGACAAACTCCTGTCAGGTAATTAGCCTAATTAGTCACTGGCTTGTATTTCCTTCCCCTCCCTAGGCTCGCCTCCTGCGTGGGTTTGAAGAGTGCCATCATTAATATCATCCCGCCATGGGTCATAAAGCATTCCATGTCACCATGATGAAGGTCCCAGTCCTGGCCTGGCAAGGGAGATATGATAACCTAGCCGGATAAAATGGCTTTAAATTAAAACATCCAATGATGCACTTAGTTCAGTGCACACTGCTAATTCTGCTCTGCAGCATCAGTCATAGTATATTCTCTGTTTTTCTCCCTTTGTTTTTCCCCTGTTCTTTGTAGGCTTTTTGTAGTTTTTGCTCATAATCTAACGCATGCAAACAGGAGAGCGAGTTAGCTCTGGGACAGATACCTCCATATTCTAAATTACTGACTTGAGAGCAATGACACATAAATAATTTAGGGATGATTACATTTTCAATATGTTTCAATATTCAATATGTCAAATAATCACACATTTCTGTTTTTCTTGTTGTGTAAGTACTAAGATTGAGCTCAAATTTACCCCGTCCATATATTAACAATGTGATTGTCTTTTCTTATAGATCAAAGATGAACACCATGGATGTTGTGTTACCTTCATAGACAGCTTTAAATCCCTGCCCACTGACCGCGTAGTCAGACAGCAGCCACAAAGTGATCCTGGATCCTGTACTCACAATGGGTGAAGGCAGCTGGAACCCCGTTAACCTGAGAACAAATGGACAGAAGGACAATAACGGTCAGACAAAAAAAAAAAAAAAAAGATCCAATCAACAGCACAGTTGGTTGCAAGGTCAGGTATGAAGTCAGCTGTTCCCTCGGGCATTCAAGGATACTTTTTGGATAATGAGGTTCTGAATCACCCAGAAATTATTAAAATGACAAGACCTCAACAGGAGTGAGAAAACCTCAACAGATTTCTCTCCATCAGCGAAGGCAGAGTAATTGCAATCATGTATCCGCAGTGAATTAGAAACACAGCAGCCCGTGTGAGAATGAACAAACAGCTGAGCAGACAAACAAACATAAAACTGTCATGCTTCGAGTCAACAAGCATTCCTAATAACCAACCACAACATCTCAGATATGGAATACAACTGGAACCGAAAACATGTTTGTTTGTTATAAATCTCTCCATGTCTCAGTCTTGTTGTTTCTACATTTGGGGGTATTTTACTTACTCTTTAGTGTGTTGAAATTTTCCACTTGGACCCATATTTATCAAAAAGTCTCAGTGTGAAATTGGTTTTAACTTGCTAAAAGATCTCAAACGTTCATTTCTGATCGAACTTTTGGTATAATTAAAATTATACATATATGCATGTGAAAAAAAACCCACTCCGTGATATGCGGTGGGATTGTCAGTTTCATTTATCATGAACAGCTTGCAGCTCATCACGTTATTGCTCCATGCGTAGGTGAGGGTTACAGGCAGTATCAACACATATTGGTTATGCTATGCCCCGTACTGTGACAGCAGACCAACGTCTGTGCCAAAAACAGAGCCTAAATTAATGAAGCCAAGAAACATACATATAACTTCCAACACAGTAAACATATAAATAAAACTGTGAATTGGCTCAGTGTATTGCTAGATTGAAATTCAGTTTTCTGCAAAAACAGTAAGACCATTAAATTCATATCATGAAGAGTGTTGTAAAGGTTTGATGCCCTTTACCCACAAGGAAAACTGGCATTTCTTACAGAGTTGGATGCCTCATATATAACTTAAAAGCATTACTTTACTTTGATGTAGGACTATTCTTAGTCTTAATCAAAGTTTCATCATGACACCTATGAGTGATTCAGAGGCATTAAATAAACATGGGCTTATGATTCTTGTTTCACTAGGAATTTGTGTAATAATGCTCCTACTTGATAATATCTGAAAATATCCTTTTTACTATGTATAGTTAGCTGATTTTATCACACTTTTCATTATATGTAAGTCAATCTTTAGTCAAACAAAACATTTCAAGTTTAATTGCCCAAGAATAGCACATACTCTTCTCTCCTTTAATGTTTCCTAATTATTAGTTATCATAAACTAGGACGAGTAAATACAACTCAGCATCATCTATGATTAATAGTACTTTTAAATATCCTCAAGCTGAAAGCCATTATTTCACTTAAATGTAGCTTACCTTTATATTATGTCCATGATGTTTTTTAATGTTATTTTCATTAGGATAAATGTTTGTTTATGGATAATTAACAAAGAGCTTGTTTAAATTGCATTAAGGATAATTTACGCTGCTAACAGTCTTCCTCTATTAAACTGGTGTCAGTGATGACGCACATTTTTAGCACCTGCAGCCAATTAATATTGACAATTTTGCAAGCTAGCGTTAGCCTCATTACAAAATAAACCAGGTCTGTTCTCTGGTCCCGTTACTGTTAGTACTACTAACAGTGTGTGTAGCCTTACACTCAATCGAATTGTCTTCATAGTTAAAAATACAGCTATGCTTTCTGTCTCACGCTGTGCAAATTTCCCTCAGCGTTTGTAAGCGGCTAACGTTTAATAACAAGCTAGCACAGTAAAACGATTACACTACCTCATAGCTACAAACTGGGCTAACATTACTAGCTGCGTTGCGGTACAAAAGCGTATTGCAATCATTTTTATTTATTTTTTTAAGGAAAAAAAAGGTCTATTTTTCTGAATAATTTTCTTTCTTTTTCTGTTTAGTATTGTAACAAGTACTATGGCCTTCTTTTTATTCAGGGGAAATTCTTACCTGGAAGCTGCCACAGTACAACAGTTGGAGTTAAGTCCCTTGCTCAAGGGCCCCTCTGTGGTGGTAATGAGGGAGGGGCAACCGCTGCTTCTTGACATTCCCCCACCTTGATTTAACCTGCCAGTCTGGGGGATTGAACTGGCTACAAGCTGTCTTCTCTAACCTTAAGGCTACCACTTACCACCAAATAATATTATTACCAACAAAAAACCTCATAGGGACCAATCAAATGAATCAAATTATGTTGGAAACAAGTAAGATAGGTTGGACTAATGAGCCTTGTCTTATTAGGAACATATTTCAGCACCAGCTCTACAAGGTTCAGCTATTGAATCAATTTAACTTGTTTGCAGCCCGCATACTGGCAGTACTTGCAACTCGTGCAAATACTAATTAAAAAACAGGTGTCCACTGTTCATTTGCTGCCAGTGATCACAGGTTGATTCATATCTGCATACACATGGAAGTATGTGTGTGCTATCAGATCTGTGATTTACAGATTCTAATAAATGACAATGTTGCTAACCTTACCTTTAGCTCATTCTTGAAATTTCCTTTACAGAGTGCCACTTTCATTTTTATTTTATGTTCCCACATGCACTCTCTCACTGCATGTGTATCCCCACTCTTTACAATCTATTACATTCTTCCATTTTATCTCTGTGTTAAGAGAGGCCTTAGTGTTTCACTTAATCCTTAAGTACCACATTGTAGGTGAGGGAAAATTGCAAAACACCAGTAAGGGAAAGATGAATTGGACCAAAAAGAGAAGAGGACTTTAATATATGCATGATTTCAATCCTCTCTGTGGGATTGTCACGGTGGGATATCAGCTAAACGATGGGACACATGTTCATGCAAATAGCCCCTTCGCTGACCGCAAATTGAGTTGGAAGGCAGCCATCTTGGTTCAGTAGCGCACTGCGGGGAAGAGGGGGTTGATAGAGGATATGATGGAAGGGCTGAAGAGCGGGGGGAGGTCTAAAAACTGAGGAGGATTCTAGCCACATCCAAACTGTGATCATCTGGCATAAGCCTGATATGGCCCTGAATCATTTTTCCAAGCTCAGAGGAAACAAAATGGATACAGAAAACACACAGAAACCGGCTTGACATGAGAAGGGAGATTAAATATTGCAATGTGATATGGGCTGTAGCAAATCTGAGGCGTGCAGCCGGCATTGTGAAAAAGCCAGCTGGGCGATTGCCTGTTATCAAGGAAGAGATGCAAGATATGATTGTGACTGAGCGATACAAAAGAATGGATATGCAGCACAGGTGTCTCAAGTGAGTGGTAAATTGATGGAGGGAGGACGAAAGAGAGCGAGGGACACAGCAAGACAGGAAGACATAAACGGAGAAGTTAAGCAGAGTTATGGGAACTCATTGGCTGTTTTTACTGTATGGAAAGCGTAATCCTTCCTCCAAGAGGAAAAATAGGTGCATGCGTGCATACTGTAGGTGCATGCACAATGAATGGCACATGTGTGTGTGTGTGTGTGTATGTGTGTGTGTGTGTGTGTGCGCGCATGGAGAAAGCAGAGGTCTGTTAAAGAGGGCTTTCCACCTGACTGGACTCAGCATCTTCTCAATGGAGAGCCTCTGCTTCCAATTATCCCACCACTACCCATGGGAACGAGAGAGGATGAGACAGACAGAGCATGTGTGCAAAAAGACGGCTGTATAGGAGAAGAGTGGAGGGACTGTAATGAGAAGACGACAGTGTGGAATGGCAGGTTGAGGTAGGGCAGGATCTGAATAGTAGGGAGGTGAGAAAGACGAGTAGGTGGAAATGTAAAACTCCAACCATGAGACTAAGATGGGTGAGTGATGAGTCATGGTGAGAAACTCCTTCATTAGCCTCTACAGCTCTTCAGAGATTCACGCGATCGCACGCACACATGCAATTTTATCCATTTCAACATTGTTGTGCGCGTGTGTGTTTTTGATCAAAACCCCCCAAATATATGCATGTTTACAGCTGTAAACAGACAGAGATTAAATCAGGTCATTCGTCCTTTAATCTTATTCACTCACCCAGTGTGTGTGTGTGTGTGTGTGTGTGTGTGTGTGTGTGTGTGTGTCTGTGTGTGTGTGTGTGTGTGTGTGTGTGTGTGTTCTTGGGGTGGAAGCTAAGCACAGTGCTGATGCAGCTGATTTTCTCCCAGAAGAAGGGAAGAGGAAGGGGAAAAAAAGAAAAATAGATACAGCAGCAAGATTTTGATGGCTGAGTAGAGGGGAGACATTAGCCAATAAATGATGGGTGGTAAGAGAGAGAGAGGGAGAGAGGGAGAGAGAGAGAGAGAGAGAGAGAGAGAGAGAGAGAGAGAGAGGGAGAGAGAGAGAGAGTTGAAGTGCAGAATGAAGAGCCATGTGTGTGTTTTTACGTGTGTGTGTGTGTGTGTGTGTGTGTGTGTGTGTGTGTGTGTGTGTGTGTGTGTGTGTGTGTGTGTGTGTGTGTGTGTGTAGGTGTGTGTGGGTACTCCTTCAATGCAAGACCCTGTGCAGCTATAACTTGTCAGTGGTCAAGGCCAGGGGCTGATGCTGTACTTCTCAAGTGACTGCCAATCATAGCACCCAGCCACTGAAAACACACACACACACACACACACACACACACACACACACACACACACACACACACACACACACACACATATCAATGTCTCTCAGTCCGAGCTATTCTGTAAATGTCTGTCAAAAGAAAAAAAGATCCCCAAATTAGATCCTTTTTTTTATTTTTAAAAGGATGACACACACAAAATATTGCACCCTTGTTTACAAAGTGCCCTTTAGTATGACTGTATTTGTGTGTATGACTCATCCCTGGTTCTACTTACAGCGAAAAAGCTCCATTCCCACACACATCATTTGATTCCTCCAGCTAATAGAAGACTATCACAAGCAATTAGACTGCCTTTCTATCAGCCTTCTTATCCTCTCACGCCGGAAAAGCTGTAATGTATCGCGTCACTTTGCCCAAGGGCATGATCTAGCCTTGATAGAGTTTTATGATTAGTGTTCGGGCTCTTAATTTCAGTTAAAATGACTCATATTTAATCTAAAAGTCTCCCTGAAAATGTGTAACCAGTAATCAGTGGGGGGGGGGGGGGGGGGGGGGGGGGGGGGGGGGGATTACAACCTCTAGTGGACTTATACTGTCTATATGCCATTCTTTCGGTTTATGTAAATAGTTTTGTCTGTTCTTCATCACATCATATTGTCCAGAAAGCATGCAGTCCCACAACAAAGACCAACCCAGCAAGAGGCAGCAACAATTTGTAAATCTCATACACAGCTCCCCACACATCCCACAAGCCATCAATATTTAAAAAAGACTGACATCTTTCTGAGCAGAATAGGCTAATTTCTTCTATCTTTCTTGTGAAGAAGCTGTAGCATGCAGTTTCTTATTAATATTCATGTGTGGGTGACATCACAAGGTATTTGCGCAACACGGATGAACGGCGAGGGTGGGAGAGTGTGGGAGAGTCTCTCAGATGTCTCTGACGCTGAATGCTGATGGTGAGATAATCAACCGCAGTCAGCGCCAACTGAGAGACAAACCGCAGTGAAGTCATTAACAAGCCTGAGTCTCTAGAGGAAGAGAGGGAGAGAGATATGGAGAAGGAGAGAGGCTGATACAAGGGGAGGAGAGAAAAAAAGGCAGAATGGAAGGGAAGGTGGGAGAAGGAGGAAGATATGAGTGGGAGGAGAAAATATTAGCAGTGACTTGAGGAGATTTGATGAGATGAAGTACTCATTTGAAAAAAGCAAACAGCAAAATAATGGAACATGAACTTCAGAGGAGAGACAAAAATGAGGGCACGAGAGAGAACCAATGCAATGATGAAAACAAGTGAATCATTTACAGTGTCAGAAAAGTGATAGAAAACCTTACTCATCAGCTGTGTTCATTTTTGCGCAGTAAAAAGACACGGGTGGCAACACAGGACTGATTAGTTGTCATTTGCTGTGCAGAATTGAGAAAGTCATCACCAGCTAAATTAATGGATGTGGGCATGTGTATGAGTGTGTGGAGGAGTTATGGAAAACTATACCAATGGCAGAGTCTTATCAGAGATAAGTGCAGATAGTCCTAGATTTTATGTATTTCTTAAATCTAATTCTACCTACGGGTTGGAGTTATGGCTTACACACACACATCCACAAAGCTTTACTTCCGTTAGATTGTCTGCCGGTCAACGAGTGATTGAGTGATGTGGCTTGTTTATCTTTAAGCTATCTGCATTCCATTAACAGTGTATTATATTGACTTGATGCTATCTGCATCTGCTCAACACCATAGACACCTGTGAGGCAACACAGTGGGGTGCACAATCCCATTTATTTAAGATAATATGCCAAAAAATCAACAGATACTGCAGTCCAAGCACAGTGCTTCAATAACTATTTAAATACTGTAATATTTCAAAGCGAGACTTGTTTCGAATTTCCTGAATTAAGATACGCATACACATATTGATGATAAATATTCATTATTGGACATGATTTATTACATGAAAGTTTAATAACTGGAAAACTTCAACACAATGATTAAACGAATAAGGCTCTGACAGAAGACGTAAGGAAGTGAAAAGAATTGCATGCTTTGTTCATTTGTTCCCCCTTTGTGGAGACATAAGTCAATTACTCTTACAGCAAACAAATCAAGGCCGACAAATGAAACAAGGTGACGTTCACACGTCCACTGTGTTTTCCCCTGCTCTGCACAAATCACTTTGCAATAATCCTCGGGCAGAAAACAATTAGGGATAAAATAAAACTAATTCAATGTCGTGCCGCTCTCGCCCCTAGGAAAGTGACAAAGCTAAGTGGTAGCCAGGAGATATGCTGTTGTTTATTCGACTGTGCTGGTTTGCAGGTCTGTGCGTGTGTGTGTGTATGTGTGTATGTGTGTAAGTGAATCAAGCAATTATGACACACAAGGATATAGTAGATGATCAAGGAGAGAAAAAGGACAGACATAAAAGACCCAATTGAAAGTAAACAGCAACCAAGGTGAAAGAAATCCTGCAAGAATAAAGACTAACATTTCAGGTATCCTGCATTTAATATATTTACTTACTTACTTATATGTGCTGTATAATGTCCACTGTTGATTTACTCATGTTTATGAAGGTTGGAGGGTATTTTTAAAGTGTGCTGTAGTGACAATTTTTTGCTCAAATTAGCAATTCTAGTTTATGTAAAAGAATATTATCTATTGTATGTCTGTCTGTTTTTTACTATGGACCTTCACTGTGTCCTGAATAAAGTTTGATTGAATAAATGCATAAAAATAAATGCATTTATGTACAAATATCAGCAACAGTAATAGTTTGAAGCTCCAGTTATATCATAAAACACATACCACAAAGAAAATCAAACATTGTGATGATGAGTCAGCCTTAGCAACAGGCATCAGGCGTCAAGATTGAAATGCGTACCTTGATTGGCTAAGTGCAGTGATGCAAGGGATGGTGCAAAAACAGACAACTAATACACACTGTTGCTTTTCCCAGAATCTTACTGTAGTCAGAATAAAAGGACATGCTGTTTAATCAAATGCAGCCACTTACTGCATACCCCCCCCCCCCCCCCCCCCTCCCATCCCTCCTTCACCAGTGAAACCGTTCACCTTTATACTGTATATCTCTCTCCTCTCCCCCTGCTGTCTTCTACATGACACTGTGTCTACAATTACTGCCAAAAGTGTGCAGATGCTTTTTAACATTTAACCATAACCTGATATGCCTGACCTCAACCTTATCTAACACCTTCTGAATGAGCCGGAATGCCCATTGCAAACCAGCCCCTATCATCCAACCTCATGAATGCTCCTGTGGCTGAATGAAAGTGAATCCCTGCAACCAGGTTCCAATATCTGGAAAGTCTTAAGAGTGTTATACCTGTGTGTCCACATAACTTTTTGTCCATGCATCGTGTACGGCATTAATTGTTCATGTAATGACTATGTATAAGGTGTATGTTTGCATGTATGTCGGCACTACAAGGCTTTCACTCTGGGCCTTTGAGGTTTCTTCCTAAGGTTTTTGCTTGAAGCTCCAAATATATATTCAAATTTCATCATTTGTACTTTTCTTCTCTCCCCCCCTCGCTGTGATCTTCAGTTTCTCCCTCGCTCCACAGAGGGATGCCACTAATAAACTCCAAAACAAGGTTGGACAGAAGATCTGATTAGCCAGAAGGGCTAACAGGGACACAGTGACCGATGGAGCGCCCAACCAATGCTATTTACTTTCTACCCGTCATTCTTCTTTCGTTCTTGTGGCAAGAATGATCAAAGAGCACCAGAAGGACAGCAAGGGAAAAGAAAGAGGAGGAGGGGATGGCGGTGGTGTGTGTGCCTATGTGTGTTACTGAAGAAAAGCAGTGGTACTGATCTAGAATTAGCTGCAGGCTCTCACAAACACAGATCATGTTTCTGTATGCTGTCAACAGTTTCTCCTTCAGTCCCTCTCTGCCTGTAGAGCTCAACATTAATGCCCTCTATCTTTTAATTATATGTCTTTGTGGAATAATCTGTTCTATTTTTGTCCTCAGCATCTCTGCACTGCACTGTGCTGTATGTAACTTCTACAGACTGATTCATATTCTTTATTACAATCAATGACCATATCTTTACAGCAGAACATGTAGTGTTAACCTTCGGCTTCCAAACAACTAAACAAGCACAAGTGCAACTGGTCACATGCAACAAGTGTCTAATTACATGCCCTGCAAATCCTTTTGACACAGCACGGCTACTGTGTGCGTGTGCACGCGGTACAATATGTTTGCTTTATCCATTATCACGTTTCACAAGGTGTTAGGATAACTAATTAGACTGCTATGCTGTGTGTCTCCCAGGGATGAACAAGAGAATACAAAGGGAAAGGGTGAAATCATGGAAGAAAAACGTGACTGCAGCAGCACTGTGGAAAAATGGAAAAATCAGCACGGGTTGAAAAATATGCCAGGGATTTGCCTAAGCTGGGAAACAAATGGTGCACAAGGAGAATATCTGTGCCTCACAGTCCCATAGATTACAGCTAAAGGGAATGTTCTGTTTTTGGCCGTGTATTTAGGGGGCCAAACACCAAAGGTTCTATGACACCATATTGTTTTTGTTTCTTCTGTCTTTCTTTTTCTGCACTCGCAGCCTATGGCAGTTTACGGCAGTTTATATGAATTGACGCTTTGATTGAAGTAAGTGAAAGGAATTATTTTACACAGTATTGTACAACAATCATTAGTCGAAATGTCAACTCGCATTTTGGCTAGAAACCTTTTGGCAACAACTTTGTTTTCCTTTCAGGAAATACCATTTTGAGCTTTGACAATCTCAGATGACTTTGCTTCTTGTATCAAGTTTATACAATCAGTATGTGAAAGAAAATACCCCTGCAATGTTTTTATTGACTGCTCCAGATGAGTTTGACTGTGAGATGATTGATTGAAGCCAATTTATTTTGCCAATCCATTTGATGATACTAAAATGTACCCCAAATTATAAACTGTTCCACTGCACAAGGAGTCATGTCAGTTGGTTAAAAGTCGTCTGTCATTTTTATACACATTTTACCAAACACATAACAGCAATCAAATATTGTGTATGGACATAAGAGCATTGTTTAAAACTGAAAGTTGAGCAAGTATTGGGATGACTGCATCGTGTCGCAGACAAGCTGATTATATCGATTGGTTTCTTATAGTGGTGAGTGAAAACATTACTGCAGTTCTGTCAGGAGGAACTCATGTCATTCATGGCACTCTCTCTGGCTGTGAGAAAGACACAAACAGGTGTTCTGCTGGTCTGCTGTGCTTCCTCCAATCATGACTGAAATTGCTCAGCAGGTAGAAGAGTCATTATTGTAACGGTGTGACATGTGCTCTGCTTGCTTTTACTGTGTTCCTGGAATTGCTGTTTGGAGGTTTGATTTCTTGTGGAGGTCAACACTATTTGCACTGGCTATGTCACAATAGTGCAGTAGACATTTGACAGCTAGATATTTGAGTTAGTTTTCAAACATTTAATATCATTCTGAAATAGTAATATAAAAAGATAAAATATTAAAGTAAGCTATGTCTGTATGCACTGAGAACTGAATGTTGGAGAGTCATTTTTCAAAAGCTTAGGGCAGCATAGATGAGTGTTTGAGAGAAACAAGTACTTGAGCGAGTACTTGAGAGAAAGCACATGCATATGAGATGTGTGCATCATTACTTGTAGATGTGTTCGAGATGGATAAACAGCACAGCACACTGTCTGTAACTTTAGCTTAAAGATCTGAAAATCAAACCCAGAACTACAAATCACTGTAAAAAAAAAAAAAGAAAAAAAAAAAGAAAGAAGCGGAGAAGTAGCTTTTTCCATCAGATAAAGTGATCATGCTGATTAAATGCTCATTATGTAGAACCGAGGGTTTCAGTCTAGAGCAATGGTTAAAGGACTTGTTTGGCCTTATAATTTGTGGAGAACAGCCACAGTTGTACAAGAATATGATGAAGAGACTGATAGACCAAGGACTGACATGAAAACCTCTTGATTAAGAACCTTGACATGTATTTTTCTGAACTCTTTGGTTAAGTGGTTCTTACTTGTGCTTGCTTTTTGCATTAAAAGTATTATGGATAAAATATATCGCTTGCAGGGCTTTAAAAATATGCACACAGGGAGACCTGTTATGACTTCTGATTTTTACAGTAATTAGGTTTTTTTTTATAAATCATCTTAGACTAGTGTATTGACCTAAACATATAATCATTATTGACCTGCAGTGAGGCTTAAATCAGATTATCTATGGTTAGTTGACCACAGTGGTTTAATTAGAAATCTATTGCATATCCTTATGATAATGGTACACCACAATAATAGAAGATAAGATTTCTGAACAGCAAAACCTGCTTACTACAAAGTGTGATATATTACAAACGGTGTTGCATCCACATCAGGTTTCAACATGATGAAGCTGTGTCTTATGTCTTATTCATAGTTGCCTTTGAGAATGGCTTTTTTTTCTCCAGAGAAATTATACATTGGGTACACATGTTTATTATGATAATTGAAAATTATGAATGCCAGTTTAATAAAGCTTGATCACTCTAAAATTAACTGGAAACAAAGAGCTTTCACGTGAAGCCCTGCCTCTCAGATTGCTCTTCCCCCTGCACTATGTTAAATCTAGACATGCTGTACATGTTAAACCCACCACACATGCGCACTCATGACTTTTACTATGCTTTAAGGTATCATAATTGGCAAATTGTTACTGAAGTGATTTGCATACATTTTCGTGCAAAACAACAAAATGAATTCCCTGCAGTCAGAAAAGCATAACATCCACCTCCCATCATTCCTTTGTAAGCTGGTGTTTATCAATTTTTATATGATGAAATTATTTGTATTTGCTCCTGTCATATTATGTGCTTTTATTATTGCTTTGTGCACTGGACGTTCTATGTAACTGGTAAGTGTATTGTGGTTATTAAAAGAAATTACAACAAACATTTAAATTGACATAATGGGCTATCAGCCTGTCTTCATTCTGTTTTTGTGCACAGGACTTATTGGCAAAAATGAGATTGTGCTGACTTATATAAACATTATCCAAAGTAAAAGGTGAAATTTTAATAGTCTCTTCGATTTTTATTATACTTTATGACCTGTATATACCTAAATATATCTGATTTGCTGAGCCTCTGCTGCTGTGCTACCCACTAGCTAATGTTGTTGAAAAGTAGTCCATGCCAATTTCCCACACAAACTGCAGAGATAAGACTTATTAGTATTTTACTTAATAATAAGGAGATGCTCCACATAAAATCACGGTCAAAAAAGGTAAATGTTTATATTTTATTAACAGAGACTATACGGGGCAAAAAGGTACAATTATGTTCTTTATTTTCTGAGATTGCATATTGGCAAATGTGAGCAGGGAGCACTACAGTGGTCTAATTATACCTCTGTTTTCATCCCTGATGGTTTAAATAGCTCAACAGGCAGGCCTCCAAAAAATATTGTGCGTTCCTTCGACTCAAACAAGAGTGACCCCGAACACAGAAGTGCTGAAAATGACACATCTTTCTGAAGGGTGTACTCCATATTTAATCTTTTATCTCGGTAAACATTTCATTTCATGGTGCTGCTGAAGTGTATCCTGTTAAGAACATTGATAGGCCCGGGGATGGGAGGATGTCAATAGCTATACACACAATGAATGATACACAGGATGTAGGATATAAATTCATAGCCATCTAGTTGATTATTTCTCTAATCTGGGGTTACAGGGCCTAATAATTCTGCCTCACAGGTGAGCCGGTGCCATAAATCTCAACATCGTTTCACTTTTTCCCAGCACGAGATGATGAAAAACAAACTATCACTCTTCCCCCTGTTTTTAGCAGTCTGTCGTTAAAGCTGGCGTTGATAAGTGGCAGTCTCTACATTAACAGCCGAGACTCAAAGGAACCATAAATCCACTCGTGTGTGTATCAGTGTGTCTGCTTGCACATGTGTGGGTGTGTGTATGAAATAAGAATCTAGCTACATAACTACATATAGTTCATGTATGTAGATGTGAATGTGTGTGTGTGGGTGCTGTGGAACAAGATGCTTAATCATGACTGCCACAAACAAACAAAAACATGCAGCCAGCCATATTTCTCTCTGACACGCAATCACACACTCCTCCTCCTTATTTAATGTAACCTACTCTTATACAACGTGTTCACATGGAAGCACGTGTAGCGCAGGATATACAGACAAAGAAGGAACAAGTGTATGCACATACACACACTGAAACACACGCTTACGTACTAAAGTCATTTTCCAAAGTATGTTGTGAGAGATTGATGCCCAAGGCCTTCACTGACGGAGACTTATTGCTATGGCAAGCGCTCATGCAGGAGGTGCCATTGTACGTCATCTACTCTCACCCTGACCCGCAGACATTGGCTCTTTACAAGCTTGACTCATTGACTAACACCATACATGTTCACACACACATATGATGAGACATGGAGCCAAACTAACACACCAAATGCTCCTGGCTTTGGATGCTCCATGCTAACAGTAACTAACAGTAGGCTAATTACTGCTAAGACAGCTCCCCTGTCTTAGCATGTGTTACATGAGCTCCTAGATTTGCAATTATTCTCGTCATGTTAATTTGAGAAGAACACAGTAAAAATGTGGTAACCTTAAAGACAAGCTCGAGGACAACAGGAAAGTCAAACTGGACTAGAGGAAAAGAAAGAGACAACAGGAAAATTCCCCCAAAAAAGAGTGACAAGAGCTAGCAGGAGTTAGCAGGAGCTTGATGCTAGTAGAGCGGAAACGGGGGAAATCAACAAACAACAGATACTCAAAAGGGAGATCAAGCGTTACAATAGACTTCCAAGACTAACTCAGATAAGCCATTTGAGCTGACATTAAACAGTGACATTTGGAGCCCCAAAGTGACAGCTGTGGGTGTGTGAATCAGTGGCAGCTAACTGTGGCAGTTGGAAGCTAGAAGTGGATGCTAACACTAGCAGTTAGAAAATATATTATTCAAAAAAACATGACCAGTGAGCCATTCAAAACAGCAGCCAACCTTTCCTTACTGCCCAGAGCAGAGCATGAGAGAAATCCTCAACATACACTTCCCACGCTAAATGAAAAATGACACGGGGACCAGCACATTCAAACAGGAGCTTCTTAAGGGATAGCCAGAAAACCCTTTTGCTGATCTTTTTAAAAGTTGAGAAATTAGCCATCGAATCTTCTACACTGACAGACCTGAAACCTGGCACAGAGCCCCTATCGACCATCACCTATCAGTGGCAAAAAAGGGCAATAAAGAGTATACTGGCAGTTAGAGACCAGGGACCCAGAGGACTCTAATAGCATAATGACAACCGTCAATGTTTATAGAATTGGTAAAGTCATGGTACAGGGGTATTACCGGTATGGTTTCCACATACTTAAATCTCTGGTAGAGAGAAACACCTCTCTTGTGAGACTCTAGCCTCATGCCGGTGACAAAGACTATCTCTAGCATCCCAACTGAGGAGGAGGACCATGATGACACAGCCGACCCTGACCCCTCCACATTAGACCTCTTTACAGACCTGAAGGAACACTTCATCCAGTTAGAAATAGAATGCAGTTGAGGGAAATAGCCTTAAATCAGGCAGACAAAAACTCAGCACAGCTCTTACAACAACAACACATGGAGATGAGAAAATAGCGAGGAAGCAAAGAGACAATCCATCAAAAACAATACTCAAATTCAGCACAAGCCACAAGAAAGACCTGTTCGCTCTGACAGAACAAGTGAGAGAGCTACAGCGAGAGGAAAAAAGAGCCAGAAGAGAGAGCTTGTTGTACTGTCAGAACAGGTGAGAGAGTTAAACCACAAGAGTCACAGGAGACAGCTTGCTCTGCTCCTGGGAAATGCAGATGGAGAGAGAGAGAGCCAAGAGATCCAACTTGTTGCTCCAACAGAGGAACTAAAGGAGAGGGACAGAGCACTGAATGGTTTGAAGGAACAGGTGACCTCCCTTGCTCACTGAATCTGAACCACTGAGAACTGACCACAGTCAATACACAGCACTGAGCCTTCCCAGAACAGCCAGCAGGATGATCCCCTCTCAACCACAGCGGCTAGAGTCCAGAAACCACACAGTTATTCCCATTAGAACAGATACTCCCACTGCAAAAGCAGATATTGTATTTCAAATCAACTCAAATGGAAAATTCATTGATGAGGATAGGCTTGGGCAAACTTGGGTGTCAAAACACAGAAGCAGCCATGGGTTGTTTCTCTGAGTCTCACCTTGGCTGCCCAAGCCACATCCTAATCCATTCAGGTAAAAAATGACCTGAGGACACAGGGGAGAGTGGTCCTGTCTCTTCTCTTCTTTCCCCTCACTCTATAGTGATGTCCACTCTGTTACCCAGGTAGACTTTCAAACCACACGCAATACAGAAAAAGAATGTCAGCATTTCCCGAAACTGTGACAATGGCCAAATGTTCAAGTTGCCCACTACCCCTGTTCAATAAGACATACCCAGTCTGCACACAGTCTGCCTATCCTGAGGTAGCCAGAGGAGCCTTGGTGCAAAAGATATGCCGCCATTGGTTTCCCCTCTAACTATAGAGTTTATAGTCTCATCATCAAAATTAAATGAAGTCACCCACCGTACAGACTCAGGAGGAATGTTGGTAAGGTATAAGTCAGAACTAGCAGACTCAGTAGAAATTATGAAAAAGAGGAAATATCACATTTGGTTAAAAATTTAAAAAGATATAATTTCCACAGAGAAAACTATTCTTTCATGTGCCATTTATATTCCCCTCATAGAATCTACATATTTTAATCAGAAGATTTTCTCACCATAGAGGAAGAGATCAGTCATTTCCAGGATCTGTGCTGATCACTGGAGATTTAAATGCTAAAACTATTGAGGAGCAAGACATTAAAAGCACTGGAGGCAACAGTTGCATCACTGGAGCTAGCCTTAACTTCCCTATCCTTCCCGACAGGAATAATTATGACAAAAACACAAACAGGAGTGGAGAACATGTCTTGCAGCTTTGCACAGCATTTAGTCTATAGTTTATCAATGGATGGCTGCGAGTGGGACCCCTTTGGACGTTATACATATTGTTCAGACTTTGGCAGCAGGAATGTTAATAATACTGTAACAGATTTAGACCAAACCTCTTTGAGAGCCTTCACGATGAAAGAACAAACACCTTTATCAGATCACTCTCAGATCACTTTGTATCTGAAAAGAACAGATACAGAAACATATGTTCTCAGCCCTTTCAAGCTGTTCAAAATAAATAGTGATGCAAAAGGGCAGTACCAAGAGGCAATGGTCAGTGAAAACATTCAGAATTATCAGAGCCCAGTGGATTACACATCACACAATTAGAAATGGAAACAAAGTGAAGGCCCAAATGCTTTTTTGGGCCTGATGGCATCTTAAATGAGATATTAAAATACACCAACAGAAAATGCAAATTACCCATCCTAAAAATACTCAACTTGTAAGTGAGGGTCACTTCCCTGAAAGCTGGAGTGAAGGGTTGATCACACCCATCTTCAAGAATGGAGACAAATTTGATCTTAACAATTACAGAGGCATCTTTGTAGTTGTAGCCTGGGGAATTTATTTGGCAGTATGCTTAATTCAAGAATTATAGACTCCTTCATTGAGCACAGTATCTTAAGCAAAAATCAGATTGGATTCCCTCCAAATTATATAACAGCTGACCACATTTTCACACAAAACACATTAATCGATAAATATGTAAATCCAAATAAAGACACAATTCATGCATGCTTTGTTGATTTCCAAAAAGCTTTTGATTCAATCAGGCATGAATGAATTACTTTCTAAATTAATAGAAAGTGGTATAGTTGGAAAGTCTTTTGATGTAATTACATCAATATATGAAAATTACAAATTGGCTGCCAAAATTGGAGATAAAATACATACTTCCTCCTGCACAGTAGGAGCCTGAAGCAAGGATACAACCTCAGCCTTCAGCTCCACCCTTTTCAATATTTTTATGAGTGAACTGGCATTGTTATTAGAACAAGCACCAGCACCTGGTCTCCCTCTACAAGACACAGAAACCAAGTGTCCAAGTTTTATGCAGATGACCTGGCCATAATATCTCCTATTAAAGAAGGTCTTCAGCAGAGCCTGGACTGTCTCCATTAGTACTGTCAGACCTGAGACCTGAGTTAACATGAAGAAGATCAAAATGATCGCATTGTAAAAAAAGATCAAGGTGGCAGAGATATGACCAAACATGTATAATAGATAGAACCCAATTAGGAACAAACAATTACCTATACTTACCTAAGTTTACCTAAGCTTGCTGTGAAGGATCTCAAAGAGACGGCAAAAAGGGATTTCTATGCCAGCAAGCGTTCAGTTCAAATTCAAAATAGGACATGGCTCAAAATATTAAAATCTGTTATAGAACCAAATGCACTGCATGGCAGTGAGATATGGGGGTTCTTACTACAAAATGATTGGGAAAAATAGGACAAAAACTCAATGGAAACCCTGCATACAGAGTTCTGCAAAAGTATTCTCCGAGCACAAAGAAAACCCTGAAACTCTGTATGCAGACCTGAATTAGGCCAATATCCTTTACCTCAAAGAATTCAAAAAAGATCTATCAAAGTCTGGAGCCATATTAAATAGACAGGCCCTGCCTGTTAGCATTATAAAGCCCTTGCCCGCCAAGAGTTGAACATAGAAAGGAGTCCCATCAGCCAACTGCTCCTGAGGCTGAAGAGAAAGACATTGACAATGTGCAGACTGAGTGACCATAGTCTGGCAGTAGAGAGGGGCAGACACAGGCAGACCTGACTGCCCTGAGAGGACAGGGCTGTGCTGTCATTGTGATGAGGCAGCTGTAAAGATGGAAATACACTTTCTAACAAAATGTCAAAACTATAGAAATATTCGGGAGGAACTCTTTAAAAAAAGGTAAATAAAGCTCAGAATTCTGAAGTCTGACGGAAAGGGAGAAATGAGCTCTCATTGTGGGCAGTGTTTGTTAAATATGTCACTTCCTGCCACAACAAAAGACACAACCAATAAGACATAGATAGGCAATTATGAATATATTTGTGCTTATTATACTCGACTATTGCCACAATCTCCTTTTTTTTTTGTTTGTTTATCTTATTTTATTGCATTTGTTTATTTCATTATCTATTGTATTCTATTAACTAATCTTGTTATTCACATTATTTTTTGTTAATTTAATTCCATAACATTGTCTCTCATAACCGTATTTGTGCTTTGGCAACACATGCCAAATGTCAAGTCAATAAAGCCTATTCAATAGAACTGAATTGAACTAAATTGAATTGACCGGCATCAACTTAAATCAACTTTATAATAAAATCTGAAATTGTGGCTGCTTTAAACCTAAATGCTTGTAAATACTAATCTGCCTCTTTTTATGTGAGCAGCTGGTATGATATAAAAGCGATATGATATAAAAATAATGGATCCAGTTACAGCCTTTTGTTAAAACGGCTAAAAAAAAGTGTGTTGCAAACACATTTTATTGAGGAATACTGTAGTAAATCAGGATATATGATATATTGGTGTAAAACTGCAACTACAGTATATGTTTCATTATTTATTAATCTGATTCAGCAATAATTTTGTATTTGAAATGAGACAAAATAGTGAAATAGTGTATATTAAATTGTGAAATGTGATTATCACAATTTCCTCAGAGCAAATCAGCACATCCTCCCATTTCAGAGGCAGAAACAGACAATATTTTGGATTTTTACTTGATAAATGACAAAAACAATAATCAAATTGTTGACAACTCATTATCTGATCAAGCAATTGATTAAACAATTAAACACTATTTTTGGGGATGATGTTTATGTTGTCAAGTCATATTTCCACAAACTCAAGAGTATCCTTTACAGTTTGCTTTCAGGATCTGCTTTTAAACAGTACATTTATTTTGCTCAAATCAAACTGTGAACTACAGGCAGAAGCAATATGAAAGCATGTACGTAATCATTTTTCCCTGTCATGCTCATACTGTGCAAGCACTTGACAGCACAAGTGCTTGTCAAAAAGCAGTGGCGTGTCTGAAAAGTTACAGGACTAACAGTTTTCCAGCCCGTTGCCGTTTACTCTGCACTTAAAGTGTGTGCGTGTGTGCGTTTGTGTGTGTGATGTTCATTTTATCTGTACTCCAATAAACCTTGATTTTGTTGACAGTGAATCAGCTCGCTGGGATGGGCTGTACACTAGCCTAGATCCCCCTTTGTAAGCACAGTCTGAGCACACACACACTAGCTCTCACTTTCTTCGTCACAAACACACACACACACACACACCCACACACACAAACCCATATTGTAACACCCTGTCCTCACAGCACTGAGGGCTGACTGTAGTGTTAATGCCACTCCCAGCACCATGCACTAGTGCTCCTTATTTAGGTCCTATCTAGCCCGCAGGCTGAAAATCTGTCCCTTCCACGCCTCCCCCTCTCTCCCACTTCCTCAACCCTGCCAGTCTGCCAAGCCTTAAGTCTCTCCGTTCCATCACTCCATCACAAAGAAAAAGGCATATGAAGAGGGATGCCTTCACACACACACACACACACACACACCCCAATAGCTTTTCATTCTGCTGAAATATACTCAATGTTCCCCTGATTGGCAGTTACAAGGTGAAATGTGACACAAAAGTGGAAAAAAAAGATTGCTTTTTACAAGTAAGAATTGTGCGCTTTCGTGGAGAGTAACAGTAAGTGAGCCAGCAGAGGCTCGGTGTCTTGCTTAAGGTCAATCCTGTGCTTGCTTTAGTCATTGGAAGGTCTCTCTGACTACTATGCTGGAACACTAAATGCTCTATTTAACCCGGAACACCAAGGCTATTGATGTCAAGGTTCATACTAATCACCCAACTGACAGACAAAACAGATGGTTGTTAAAGGATAGGTTCATAGTTTTCAATAGTTAGGTGCCCAAATTAATATTTACACTTTTGTTTCTGTAATCATGACTATTGCTCATACTAACCATCAAGTCAGCATTGAAAAATTGTGAACTTGTCCTTTAAAGTGCTTAACTATTGCAAATGCTAACAATTATGACAACAGACAAGGGATTGAAAAGTTTCTGAACAATTTGCAACTACAAGTGCTACTGCTACACACATCATGAATACTCAATTACTTTTCTTTTTTCCCCTCTTTTTTCTTTCCTACCTTTACCAGTCATTTCCATAGATTTTAGTGTGTTTAAAATAACAAGCAGACTTGCAAAAAAAATTAAAGATCTGTAGCCAACAACTCTCAGTAACCATTTCAATACATTATTGTTATTAAGTAATGCAGATACACCATTTAAAAAAAAAAACTGCACATTCAGCTGATGAATTCAAGCATACTTCATTACAAAACTGAGGGTCAGCTGCCTCAAAAAGCATTATAGTCATACGCTATGCAGGTGAAAAAGCCTGTGGGCGAGGAATACACAATAACATGGTGTCGTGAAAGGGATGTGAAACTGAAGGTCTCATACATTAACAAGGCTCCAGTACAGTGAAGTATTAAGTAAAAACATTTAATGTGAAACATTTACATAATAGGTTCTGTTCACAACAGTATTACCATATGACAAAAAAGTGACCAGTGAATGTTCACTGTGCAGGATAATATATCTCAAACTAATGGCAGGTCCTTGCAAGTTGATTTTAATAGAGTGGTAAAATAAAAGCTTCCTGTATTGTGTGAAATCTATTTAAAAGGTACTATACAAAGAAAAATGGTCAGCACTGCAGCTACATTAAAGGAATAGTTTGACATTTTGGGAAATACACATATTTCTTGTCAAGAGTTAGACTCAATACCACTATCTTGCATGTGTGCAGTAGACCCTGCAAGCAAATGGCTTAGTTTAGCATACAAACTGCAGCTTGTTTTTACATTTAGTTTTCGTAAGGATTAAATAAATGAAATAGAAAGTATTTACTTGTTAACACGTGAGCTTTAGAGGTTTCCCCCATAACCCATATTTGTGCTAAGTTTTGATCTTTGATTTGATCTTAATTTCAGTGTCTTAAAATATGAGACAAAACGGCAAAAGAAAGAAAACAGGGAAAAAATAGAATGAAAAATAACATATGAATAGCCAGTCTACTGCAAATATAATATATCCTTAACCATCATGCACAAATTATTAAGGTATAGGCTGAAGCCAACGTTTATGATGCCCTATTACCAACAACTCTTTACATAATTAAGATGTATGCTACACCATACAGATCATAACTATAAATACACATGGCTGTACATGTCCTTACATTTACAACCTCTCATTGTCACATACTTGGATACAGACAGCAATACCACATCACGAGATTGTCATTTTAAACATCATTGAAAAGCAAACGGGAAACGAAACCTTCCCTCGTGAGGATATTATAAATACATGGATCATTATTATTTGTTTTGAGGTTGGTTTGCTGCAGTTCAGCCTCTCCCTTTATGAAGTGCTTCCAAAGCACTGAGGATACAAGTTGCATTTAACCACTTAGACACTACACTATCTCTGGAAGGCTCAGCTTAATTAACAGCAATCAAATCCTGATAGAAGCTTGTGTTTACAATCAACAACATATATCACTGCATGGCATTTTTCTGTTTTCCCAATTTATATAATTGGACTTTTCTTGCTGCTTCTCCGTGATGTCACCTGGAATCGGCAGTTTGCAACACTGCCTGTTGCGGCAGTGCAGCAACAGACTGACTCATACATGTATTTCCTAAGCAGTGACTGTGACTCATAGAACTGCTGCAGGAGCACACACAAACACACACTGGGGTGCATATGGGAACACAAACACACACATATTCAATAGCTAAACTGATTTGGAAGAAAGTGTTCTCCTGATAACAATTTTTTCTCTTGCCACTGTGACATCAATGAATGAATGAATTGATAAAATAAAAACAAATCTAGAGAAAAGTGACTGCTTTGATAAAGAAATCAAAGGTAATCATTTAAACATGAAAAGAAGCAAAACATTCATTTTTGATGCGTACTTGAGATTAATGGGGAAAAAACCTCGAAGATCTACAACCTATAGCATGGTATACATGAAAGGCTGATCAAATTTAGCCAACACAGCATGTGGGACACAAAATGGAGAACAGGCAGAAGAGATAAGATATTAAAAAAAAAAAAAATAGGTGAAGAGGAAAAGAGCGGAGTGAGAGAAATTGGAGGAAGAGGAGCAAGAGAGATGGAAAGAAAATTACATTTGACACAAGCAAGAGATGAGAACAAAGGGAGGGCTGAATTATCAGACGTGCATCTTTGTGTGTGCATGAAAATGTGCCTCTGTGTGTGTGTGTGTGTGTGGTGTAAGTGGGGGTGTTTGTGGGTGCGCAAGTGTAAATATGCATGCATGTTCTGACAGACTACTGTTGACTGGTGGGAGCTGCTTCTAGCTTATTGCCAGCCTTCTCAAGATCACTCACAGATAAAGCTTGAAGTCTCACTTTTTACAAAACGCCGTCTTTGAAAAGTGAGGAATTCTAGCCAAACACAACACAAGTAGAATTGAAAGGAGATCAGTGTTGCCTACACAATCTTGAACACTGCTACTGCTTCTCCATCTCTCTCATTTCTTTCGGTATTTTTCTCTCTTATGCCAGCTCTACTTTTTCCTTTTTCTCTCTCTCTCTGTGTGTCTCTCTTTTTCCAAAATTCTCACTTATTTTCAAAGCGTTTAGACACAGAGAGAGGGAGGGGAACGCTTCCTGACCTCTCTAGCCCTCCCTCTCCCCATCCTGCTGGAGCATCAATATACAACACAGCCCAGAGGTCCAAACAGGAGAAAGGCTGAGGAGAACAGCGCAACACCAATCCATAATGGATTTTCTTCTCTCTTTCATACGCTTTCTGCGGGGAGATGCAGTGGAGGCAACACTGGCACAGAATGAGAAAATGCATGGAGGGGGCAGAGAAGGGTGAGAGAGAGAGAGAAGGGGAGGGCGGGTGATATATCGACAGGGACAAACACAGAAAGGCAGACAGAGACTCAAAACAGTGTCACTAACAAAAGCCCTTTAAAACATTTCTCTCATGTGTCTCCAGAGGGATTGCATAACATGTGCTTTAAACTATTCCCCCATAACTATTCCCCCTGCTATGAGCCAAGCTCATAGCAGAAGGTGACAGGAATTAAAAGCAGCTTGGGTGTAGTTTCAGCTGATCAGAAGCAAGAATTGACGCTAATTAAGTTACGTCTTGTACGTACCTGATGGACTGCTAAGAGGTCTGTAAGCAATAATATCCGTATACGTATGAACACATCAGTGAATAGCAGCTCTGTGACTGTAGTTTATAACTGCTGCTGATCTAAATAGAAGACTTGCAATTCAGCTTAACATTATGTACTTGTAAAATCCCGAATGCTACGAAATGTGAAAAGTTAGCGAGCATGAAACACAGGAAACCAAAGAGGCAATATTTCAGTTTGCAATGTTACCACAAGGCAGCACCTTCTGAGGCTGTGTAAATTGACGGTTGCACGGTGGGATGAGACTGTTTTCATTCAGAAATTGTTTGTTTCAGTCTTCACACCCAAGTGACCTTCATTTCATTTCGCTAGCAGCTCTAAAGCAAAGAATGTGCCCAGCAACCGAGTGAATAACCTTGGATGCTGTCACAGTGTCTGCAGAGTCAAACCTTGCATTAGTCGCCCAAGGATCTGCTCAATATGCCTCTGAATGCATCAAAGATTATAGCCCGCATTATAGCTTTTCCTCTTTTCTCGGGTCTCCAGTCGACCGCCTTCATCAGTACTTTTAAGTTTGTGGTTCGTGTTCATGGTTTCATAGTTTTGGCCATCATTTATACTGGTTAGGATAACATTTTACACGTCACCATTTTGCATTTCACTTTACGATAACAATGTCCGATGGTGCAAGAGAGTGGTAAGATGACCAAAAAAAGACTTTAGCAGATTGGCTACCACTTTAATTAAAGATAAAAAACAATATTGAGCTCACATGAAATGTCACCAATAATCGCTCTTTGCATCTCACTTCCAAATAAACTAACTAATCTAGGGATTTATTTGAAACCTGAAAGTCTGATTGTCTGAATGTTTGTGTTACTTGCCCATTCAGACATCTTCTTTTTTGCCCCCCCACTGTTCCGCCTGTGGCACACTAGCACTATGTAGAACTTGCATTAGATACCACTTTATTTATTTATTACTAGGTCTTTGTGGTCATTATTTAATTTGGGTTGGATTCACTTGGGTTAACTTGTTGAATATGGTTTTATTATTACAGAGAGGTATAATGTTCAAAACTCTGAAAAGACCCAAATTGTAATAATCCTAAATTACCTCTTTGTGACTTACTGCATCATGTAATGGCCATTCAGTGGCACATTAGAAATACCCTTCAAATCCCAAACTGCACTGAAATCTTTAGAAAATTTGGTTTTCAGTGGGTTTAATTATTAAAAAATCTACTGTGTGTCAACATTCAAGTAAAATACAATTGTCACAAAAACACGTAACAACAAACATGCAATTTACAACAGAATTGAATACATAGGTCTACTTTACCGTGTCCGAAGGTTCCCAGGGCTGGGTGGCCCGTCATATACAGACAAGATGTCAAAGTCCTCCTCTAGGGCGAAGCCTTGAAACACCAGCTGTATCCGGTTGTGCTCCGCCGCAACAATCACCCATGTACAGTTGGCATAGTTAGGATAACCATAAGGATAGCCGGGGCTCTCTATCGTCCCATTGGGACTGTGTAGTGTGTAACTGCAGTTCTGAGCTGTGAAGAGAAAAAGAAACAGGCAGTTATTAAAAGACTGTGAAAGGTGTTAGAATGGCCAGCAGGTTGTCGAAATGGGTAAGTGTTATAGAGCATTAATCCAAATAAGACACTCCTCTACATACTATTATGCAAATGATACAAATCCACACACATGGACACATGCACAGTAAAACAGTTTGCACCAAGTGCTGCAACATCCATTATCACTTACAGCATGCAGCCTAAGCCATTAATATAGCAGTGCTAAATGGCTCATCGGCTCCAAGCCTTCCCCATCTCTTCCACCTCCATCATCACACACTTGTTCACTCACACTCACTGGCCCTTTCACCACATTACTAATAGGTTCCCACGTTAATACATGACATAGCTGGAGGAGAGAAGATGAGGGGGCAGAGGAGAGGAGAAAAAAGGACAGACACACACTCATGAAGAGAGACACACTCTTGAGTGCTATTTTAATTGTACTCATCTTTTACATTTTTGACAGTAGCCACTCACACTACCTTCAATCTGAAACTTTAATTGTGTGTTGTCATCTATCTGCACGAGTGTTGGTTGGAAGTGTGGAGTGAGAACCCGGTGTGTGTGTGTGTGTGTGTGTGTGTGTGTGTGTGTGTGTGTGTGTGTGTGTGTTTTGAATCCCTGAGCTAAATGACTGATGTGAAATGATCTGAGCACAGTCCAGACCTTTGATCAATGCTTAGGGTTTAAAATGTAATTACTTAATCACTAATGTGTGGACTCATGAGTAATTGCACTATTTTTTGTATTTCTCTGCATGCGTTTTCAGTTTTAATGCACAAATGAGTGTCTAAATGCACATGTATAGATAGCACAATGCAGCTAATAAGACACTCAGTTGATCTTTCTGTGGTGATGCATATGCCCTGCAATCAAAGACGGTTAATGTCAAAGTTCATTTTCATCATCCAGACAGCTGAATCTGAGCAGTCAGCTGCCAGCATACCACTGACAGGTGACAAGAAGATAAATTATGTTGGACAGTCACATCCTATAAGCAGCCTTCTGATGTACTGCATGTTGTAGCTTTTAAACTAAGACAGCAGGAATGCGATAAATTCTCGTTTGTTTTTCTTTTGTGAGAGAAGCAAAATGTAAAGTGCAGTTTTGATCACAAGAAAGGACACTGCATAAATAAATATTCTCATAGAGGGACTAAATTAGAATGCATGCAAGAATACATGGAATACAAATGATCTGTATTTTCCTTTTGTTTGCTTCAGCCAAAAACCTGAATCATAATGTAGCCTGATTAAAATGTAATTAGGAGAGTGTAATTGGAGGACATCTGTTATCTGCATAACCCACAATATTCAACAACACAAACAATACAACACATAAAGCAGATATGATTTTTTCTTCTTTAGGTGTATGCCTATACTCATAAATGGATAAATGTCTGCGATGTATCAATGCATGGAAATGAGCTTTATTACCTGGGGGCAATAAAAAGGGGCATTAAGAAACAAGAATGTTGAGCAAACTCACTGCTGCTTTGAAAAACATGTAAAAATGAAGTCTGCTTTGTTCAGTCCCTCCAGGAGAAATATGTATCCCTTATTGAAAGATTGTGAAACATACAGATGCCGTACTACTTTGTGTGAGCTCTCTGATGGCTAAAACAATCCCAAAGCTTAAAAATGTGTCCAAATTTTCACTCTGAAAAGTGTCGCATGTCTGGAATAACCAGTAGGGATTTACAGGTAATAAAACACCAAGCGGGAAGACAATAGGAAAGGAAAAAAAATGGAAGTAATTTTATTCCTCTCAGTCTTACTCATTACCAACATAATATAAAACCTTATTTCTTTCAAGAGAGTACAGGGAGAAAAAGAGAAGAAATGACAGAGAAATTAAGCATGGATAATCCCTGGTTAGCCAGACAAGCGAGCGCTGCATTTGTTTTCGCAGCAATAATCAAGCCCCGTATTTAAGATTTCAGGGGCTACGTGCCACATCATGGTGTTTATGAATTTCAACATGCTGCTGGAAAACACAAGCTGACACACGCACGCACAAAAACAAACAAACAAATATTAGCTTTTTGTCCCAGGTAGCACAGCAAAAATAATTTCGCACAAATGTTTTTTAAGGAGGGGAAGATGGGAGATAATGTCAGGAGGTAAAAAAAATCCAGACTGGGTGGATGGCATGAGCAGCAGGAGGAAGATAATAGCATCTCCAGTCACAGTGTATCCATCATGCCACAGTTGACTCCCCGGGGCCTGTCTCGTAAAAAAAAACAAGCGCGGCCCTCTCAGCCATCACTTTTCAGAGCTTCATATGCGCTTGACCTCTTCTAAAAGATGCTAATGTGTGCACTTGAACCCTACCCACTTGAATATACTTTAGTTTGCAGTATAATGCTGCATTCAGAGAGTTCAGCTCTTTGTTTGTTGCGTAAAATGGAAGTTTCACAATGTATTCTTCACAAAAAGCCTGTGGCATTTGTGTAAAATGAGATTAACACTAACCAAATAAGGTCCCATATGCTGGATAGAGCATTTAAAATAACTGCACATCACAGTGTGTTCTCTTATTTCTCCTCTTCTTGTCTATTCTGTCCTCATCTTTAACCAGAAACAAGAGAGGAGAACAAAAAAGATCAAAGTGAGAGCTATCTGTATCAGATTTTTCATTAAAGCCTTTAAATAGGCCCAGCAAGTGAGCATCCACCCTTCCCATTATCATCAGGTCAATACTAATATCCAGGTAAAACCTCCACATCCACCTCTGCTACCTGATTTTCATATACCCAACGTGGTCAATAATCTCCTCATCATCTCCTTCATTACGGGCCTCTATCAGACAAATGCCAATCAATGGCTCATACAACCAGCCTGATGGCAGAGCTTGATGGGGGTCACAGTGGACTGTGAACCACTTGCACATAGGCAATGAGTTAGGATGGGTGGGTTGGGATGGATTGCAAAACAATACCAGGGAGGTTAATGCATCCGGATTGTTAATAATCAGTTTTGAGGTTGAATTTACATGTTGGAAGAAAGATATGATTCCATGAATCTTGAGATGCAGTAGACAAAGTTTAGTAGCTAAAACAAAGAACACTACACTAAGAAAGGACATCTAAGGAGTATTTTATATACTGATAAAAGCGTTGGATATACAGTGATCAGAGTGCATGTGTTATTAGGAGATGGTACACAGTGTATGTACTGATATATGACAGGTGATCAACCAAGCAGGGACACAGACTTTGTGTTTTATGGGCACAATTACGTGAAGTAAAAAAAATCACAACAGAGAATAAGTCCACTTGAGTCTGCCAGAGCCTCGGCCGAATGCTATTTTGAAGTGTAAGCACCTGTGCCAAGTGACCGACTTTTAAATCGATAATGACGCACACAATCTGGGATAAAAGACTACGGTGGTGCTTTTAGAGACGTTGCTTTTTTGGCTGCGGTCAGAAACATTTAATCCTTGCTCAAACAAACATGGTCAGAATGGACAAAAAACAGACACATCAAAAGTTCACTTGAGAAAGTGGTTTTGTGGGCACTAAGTACTGATTTTCAATTTTATTTTCATATCAGGCAGTCATAAAAGGGATGTTTGCCAGATATTTCTGCTGCACTGTGTAGGCATACTGATATATACAGTATATTGCCGTATATTTCCACCAACACACAGTATGATACAAGTGAGGCTGAGGTAAACCGAGGAACTGTACTCTCTCCGTTCTTTGAAAACCCAGAGCCTTTGATTAAGTAGATCCTGCACTCGGGGCTTGGTTGAATAATTTAAGCCTCGCCCAGGGTGCATTATGAAATTAGCTGCTTGGAGCTGGTGACCTGCTCTGAAGCCCCTCAGTGTAAATCTGCAGGGAAGAGCCCATCCAGCAGTTGACCCTACTGACATACCATAAAGACACCATAAACAGACTGCTGGTTGTGCTGTTTCAGTCTGACTAGACTGCCGGCAAAGTAGAAGGTCATGTTTTCTCAAGTTGTGTAGGTTCAGGTGATTCCAGGCGATTATGAATATGGATTACTAGCAAATGCGCTGTTTCAGCAATTGTGAAAATTGCTAACTTGTCCTAGTGGCTACTGCACTCAGTGCATTTTATCCCTCAGCATGTCTATGGGAACAATTTACATTGGCTTGTATTGGAATGTTAACTATGCTTGATTTTTGTGAATGTTCAACAGATATGTTGTCCACTGCTAAGCCCAATGTGCCACTGGCAGCATCAGCTTGGCACTAACCGTCTCCAATGTGCATGCTGCCAAATGGGTGTACAGGGAGAGGTGTGACCTTGCTAGGGCGGCACTCCAGGTTCTACCTTTGAGAGAGAGAGAGAGAGAGAGAAAGAGAGAGATAGAGAGAGAGAGAGAGAGTGTGTGTGTGTTTGTGTGTAGGAGCTATTGTTTGCTTTGCCAGGGCACTTGTTTAGTTGCGGGCATACAGAGCTGCGGCAGTGTGCTGTGACACTTTGATGAATCGATGGTCACTGTGCTGTACTCCGACAGGACAACAAACCCTCAGAGCGGAGGAAGGAGACAGGACAGACCAAAGGAGAACAACACAGAGAGACAGAGAGAGAGAGAGAGAGAGAGAGAGAGAGAGAGAGAGAGATGCAGCAGGGGAGAGGGGGAAGTTGGGGTGGGTAGACAGAAACAGAGTAGACTGACTGTCTGATTGAATGTATGGACGGATGAGAAAATAGATTTGGAATATGTGACTGGAGGAATAATGGAAGCAAAGGTGAGATGAGGGACAAACTAGGGGAAATTAAAAAAAAGTAGCTGAAAGGGAGAAAGGTAGAACAAATCAGAGGGTCAACAGGAGGAAGAGCAACAGCCATTGGGAGTAAATTACTTGGAAAGAAGAAAAAGACTATGTTTGAGAGGGGAATTTTTTTAAACCTATTTTTTGCATCTTGTTGCCCTTCGGTGCTGAGGTCACACACAGTTGGTGTGACAGTCACAGCAAGATAACGCTTAATTTGCACTGTTAGCGAATCTTCGGGGTATTTATGGAGGGATGCTTTGGCAGTGTGTACATGTGTATTTTGTGTATGCAAGGTGAGACAATTGTGCGCACATGCCTGTGTGTGGCCATATCAGTTGTCTGCACATGCATGAGTGTAATCCCTATACCCTGGTTAGGTATGGTGTCACATATCTGCATGTAACTGTACTGCTACTACTGAGATACAATTACCCTGGCTACAGTGACTATAAATAGGAGGGAAGTTCATCTTGGTGAACATAATCCCAACATCACATTGACATAATACCATAAAGTCACAAATCTCCTCTCTGGACTCCCATCTTTTGTTTTTGTTTTTGTTTTTCATCCCTCCCCACTTCTGTCTCGACTGCCTTTGGATAAAAGACAAAGACACAGAGACCATCCTGTTCTCGCAGTCAATAATAAAAACGCCTTACTTCTTATGTTGTACATGATGATTACAACTGAAGAGAATGAAACTTGTTTGATGTTTGAGAAAGGAATTCCAATGTTAGCACAGCATGTCTCCGGCACTGTCAATAAATGTACGGCTGTTTCTGGGTATAAAACGAAAGAAAACTTGCCAAAATGATCTATCAGTTCAACAAAAAAATGACTTTGTAGTTGTTCAGAAATGCATTAATCATCATTGTAAAGCCAGAGCATCAACAGTATATCTACAGATACCTTAAACACAAGAACTATGCGCTCAACCATTAAATTGAGATTGGAACATACACTATTTATACCAAATCTCCCTCATCACATAGCTATAACACAGAATTCAGCTATTTCCTCATTCTCGAGAGAAACGATAAAGCTAGAGCTATAAGATATATATGTGGCTTATCAGGGGATGTATCCATACAAAATGAGAATCCCATTGGAGCAAACATGCAATCATTTCCAACCAAATAAGTGCAACCCTAAGGGGTTTATTGAGTAACAAAGATATCCACCACCACATATAACCTACCCCAGGAGTAAACTTCAAACAACCAACCAAATGTTTTGTGTGTGTGTGTGTGTGTGTGTGTGCATGTGTGTGTGTGCCAGTAACTGCCTCCCTGGTGGGAAGATAAACCCTTCCGCCCCATAGATCCTCTCAGCACCACTATTTGTCTCTTGACGTGTCAGCGCATATGCACGCCTTGACCGCATCATATCCGAATTAACCTCTAGATGGCTGCCATTAAAATGGAAATGGGTGAGCTCAGCGATCCCGCTTGCCTCCATACATTAGGCTAATGTCCGGGCCAGGATGACACCGTCTGCCATTACAGACAAGCCAAATGCAGTGGAAGGCACTAGCGATAGGCTTACTCCCACCCCCCCACCCCCACAGGTTATTTTCATTGCGCTGAATAATAAATGTTATTTCCGTAAAAAGGGCAGAAAAATGGAGCTTGCACATTGGAAGCTTGGAATGGCCTCCTGCTGCATGAATGTGTGAAACAACGCAGTGATAGGACACTGAGCCAGACACATACGTGAATGTGCTATCGTATGCTCTCAATTGCAATTCAATGAACACATAGAGCATCAATGAACAATGCCGCTGCTTTCGAAGCAATGTTGTCCCAGTTGTGACATTCACATCTCAAGCGCCGGCATTGTCATCGTCACACACGCTGTCGCAGCAACATAGTCGGGCATTGAAAAGTGTAAGGGTAAGAAAAACATCACCTACGTCCAGAGATGTAGCCAAAGATGAAAGCATTTAAGTAGCTACATGCAAAAATGCACACTTGCATGAGCACATGCACATGTTCCTGCCTGTTATCAGGGATGGCAAAAGAGGCACAATGGAGCATGTGTTCTCTCAGACAGAGAGGAAGAGAAGGGGGGAGGCAGGCAGTTCCTTCCAGCTGGGTCATATTTAACCAGCAATACTATAATGCCAGCCAAAAGGTCCTGCAACCCAACCACCCACCCCTCCCAAAAAAAAAAAAGCCACCCACACACTTTTTGCACAATTTCATCCCAAACCCTCAGTTTGCTCAGGCATTTTACACCAGTTCAGAAACTCAGCAGCGATATTATCATTTGTGTGTTCTTCATCGCATTATTCTTCTCAATCCCTCCTTCTCCTTCTCATCAATCCCTTTAAAACAGCCCCGTGGTAAGTTGATATTGCTGTGAAGAACACTGCTCCTCTGCAACCCACACAACCAAGCTTCAAGCTAATCAATAGAAAATAACCCATTCAGAGTCAAAGGCATGCTACAGTTGATGTTCTTCCCTTTTAGAAATACCCCTGTCTTTGTGGAGGAGTTTATGCAGCACTGATACAAATGGGCCTCCCACACAAAACACAGTGAGGTTGAATGCCTGGAGAAATGTATATATATGTTTGTCAGTGTGTTATTGTGTTTGTGTTTGTATTGATGAGTAAAAGATTAAATAGTAGTAAAAAAAAAAGAGAAGTGCAGTTCAGATAGCCTCATTCACTGTTTCTGTCGCAGAAGCTGTATGTTGTTCCCATGACAACAGGAAAACAGCGGAACATATGAAGACAAATCCCTTTTCTCAATTATTTATTATTGCTTGAGACCGCATTAACACTTAATCTCGCACATACATACAGTACACACCCACACACAGGCATATACACACACACAGGGCAGTAGATACCAAATGCACACACACAGACATTCAGACACACTCATAACACCACATTTATGTCTCAGATAATTTCCATTTTTCTTTCTAGTATTTACGGGAAAAAGCACAATTTTATGACACTAATGTCTGAAAGTCAATTATCACCTCATCTTTATTCCTCTCGCATCTGACAGCCAGGCTCTATAAGTTACATTACAATCAACCCACGCTGAAGAGCAAAGCTTATTTACATCCTGCTGTATTTTTGCACTTGCATTACATCAGAAATCAGTCAACACCACACTGCCTGGACTCTTACCAACCAAGAGCATCTAACTAGGGTAGTGTAATTTTGGACATGGTAAATGAATGAAATGATCACCCTGGACAACCATATGTGTGTGTGTGTGTGTGTCTGTGTGAGTGGGTATTCATGCACATCTGATGCTCTTTGACCAGTGTGTATTAAACCTGAGAGGCAGCACTGATCCAAAAGGTCAGGTCATGACCATCCCACCAGGACTATTCCATCTATCACTTAGAGATGGATGAGCAGCAGATGATCAATCAGCTCCACTTCAACTCACTGTGGTACACTTTAACCTTTCAACTCAGATCCTAACTACCCCTCAGAAAGGCTCAAGTGCCATCAGTAGACCGCAATCGTAATTAATCAACTGCGCGTGTCCGCCCACAATCATTTCAAATTGCAGAATGTGTTACCGTTGTTAATAATGTTACACATTTCATTATCACGCCGCTGACCACAATGCATTGTATTGGCAACGTATGTGTGTATTAAATACAATTTTGTGTTTTTTGTTCTTAATTAAGATTGTGTAAGAGGGCCCATTTTGGCTGTGCATCAGATTGGCAACCAAGTCTATGATAATTAGTTAGGATGATATCCACTTTTGATCATTTTCCCTAATGTATTTGAGGCACAAGGTTGTACTTAATTTGCACAGCATCAGACAAAGATGATAAATATTTGTCTCTTTGTTCCTGTATATCATGAATAGATTAGCAGGATTTTATGAAATTGCCCCAAATACAAGATGAATGGTTGTTTTATGACAGTTTTTTTTTTTTTTCAAAGAGTCTTTTTGGGTTTTCCATTCCTGTTTGACAGATAATTCTGTCTGGTCCATTTCTGTAGGAAAGACGCCATGAAACGCTTTTCGCTCATCTCCACTCATTGGGGAATTTATTTCCTCTGTGGCAGCTAAACATGTAACACGACTACTTCTACTGTAACTCAAACAGACACATTTTAGACATTTTGACAGAAGCTCCCTTGCCTTTTATTCTAAATTAGACTCCCAGACAAAAACACTGTCTTGTTTTTCAGCCATTACGGTAATTAATTACCGAAAAGTAGTGTCCTTTCAGCCCAGGCTACAAATTGGCAGCAAAGGCTTGTTAATGTGTGAGTTTGCACACATACCCAAACACATTCACTTAGAAATATTCTTTAACTCGATTTTATTTGAAGTTTGAACCCTTACATTTACTTCAACAATACTGACTCCAATGTACCAGCGCAACTAATTAACTCCAATTGTCTGAAATCTAAACTCATAAAAGATAGAAATTAAAGTATCTTTGCTTTCAATGCAGACCTCACAAGTGCAGGAACAACACACACACACACACACACACACACACGCTAACTCACTCTGCTTGAACAATCTTCCTCTTTTTCAGAAAAAGACCACTGACAGATTGCCTATACTTTGGACATAGAGAGAAGCTGTACTGGAAAGGAAAAAAGACAAGGACAAGGACAAGATATCTCCTCCCCAGGATCTAATCTTCAATCTCTGGGATCACTGATATCCGATAAGAACAGTGTAAATCAGGAAGCTAAAGAAACCCCCGCCTGAGCTTTGTGTCTATACAAGACAGACAGGGCATCTACATCTGTCTCTCACTTTGTGGGGATTTACAGTAGCTGGAGCAAATTCCCATGTCTGATAATAACAAGAAGAAGAGCAACAGAATCAAGATTGAGACTTTTCTGTTGTACAGCGCCGTTCCCATATGTGGCTGACGCAGATGTAAACTCTGGATTATTTATTTATTTACTTATTTTCACCTCTCGTTATCTGGGGGAAGATTGACGTGCCTGTACATGGGTAGGAAAGGTGAAATGATTACCATTCTAAAAGAAGGCAGTTACTTTGCGGATGATAGGAGTGATTGTGCTGCAGTGTGTGAATGTGAAGCATTAGTACTGCCAGAACAGAGCATTGAGGCTTGATTTATATTTCCTGGATTAAGTGAAGTGGTCAAAATATACGTTTATTAATTTAATACCTTGCTAAAATGAGATTCTTAGAGTCTTATTGGTGGGAAGAAAGAGCATTTTTCATTTGTTAGAGCCTTCAGGTATATAAGTGCCTCGGTTCAAATGTGTACGGGGTTATATTTAATGAAAGCAAACTATTTAACTACGGCAATACCATCAAACTCAAATACCATTGTTACGTGTTTAATAGATGAAATAGCAAAAGGAGCAATTGAATTTTATTGAAAATAAATTGGATGTTCCTCATCATCTCACTGAGTGCCACTTTAATCAAGAAATTCTGCAAATGTGCATCTGGTTATAGGTTCATAAGGTCTAATGGTCTAGTTTTGTGTTGTGAACGTGTGTGTGTGTGTATGTGTGTGTGTGTGTGTGTGTGTGTGTGTGTGTGTGTGTGTGTGTGTGTGTGTGTGTGTGTGTGTGTGTGTGTGTGTTTGTTCATGCCTGTGTGTAAAAGTCAATGAAGCTGTGCACACCAGCGAATGGCTGCATGTATGCATTTCTGAAAAAATTTTTTAGGGAGTCTGCGAGTGTGCATGAATTAATGAGCGTGTGTGTGTGTGTGTGTGTGTGTGTGTGTGTGTGTGTGTGTGTGTGTGTGTGTGTGTGTGTGTGCGCGTCCGTGTGTGTGTGTGTGTGTGCGCGTCCGTGTGTGAGTCACTGTGTGGCTGTGATTAGTGTGACGAAGCACAGTGACAGAGCTCTGGCCATCTGGAGACGAATGACAGTGTGAATCACCAGAGAGGAGGATGGAGGATGAGGGGAGGTGGCGGAGGATGGATGCATGGATGGATGGATGGATGGAAGGAGGGAGGATAGAGGGAGAAGGTATGAGGGGAAGACACAGAGAAGAGGGGGAGTGAGACAGGGTGACACATCCGCAGGTGGGTGGGGAAATAAGAGTGCACACAAGGACGAAACCCTTTGCATCATCTCAAATCTTTGTGCGTGCACATGCACACGTGCGTCATATCACTCAGTGGCCCCTTTTGAGCTAGCTAATGACCTGCTTGTCAACACTTTAGTCTAATCATCTTAGAGTGAATGGGGGTGGTAACTCTCATCCGAACACAGACACACACACACACACACACACACACACACACACACACACACACACACACACACACACACACACACACACACACACACACACACACACAACACACGTGCCTACAAGCTTACTTACACACTGTTCGTTGTAGAATTAAGAGTCTGCTTGATGCCTGATAAGAAAATGAGCCCTCCAAATAGATCATTTACTGTAAGAGAGGCAAATCACCCAGCACTCAAAAGGCACAGAAACATTGGGCCCAGATTATCTCTCAGCTGGTGTAGGCTTATCACCCCTCTACTCGAACAGTTGCCTCCCCTCTCTGCCTCTTATTTCTCCTGAACAGTGAGTTATTTCCTGCTGTTTTAGAGTTCTTTCCTCTCCGCACATCTCTTCACAAATCTCCATCTTCATCTTGAACCCATCCGCCCCTCCTCCACTGAACAGCTCCTTCTCCTTCCCTTGAGTAGGAAAAACGGAGACATGGCAATACACCCCTTCTTTGCATTCCAGACATTTCTCAGTTTTTGAGTAAATAGATAATGTCATCTGTTTCTCAGCTCCCATTCCCTCATTTATTGCCCACCAGTGAATGTTGAGAGCAGATGGGAGATAGGAAGCAACAGAGCGTGCAGGTAGTGGAGGATTTGAGATTCAGAGTAGCAAAGCAGGCGGGTGGGAGAGAGAGGTGAGGAAGAAAAACCACACATGGAGTACACAAGATAAATGGAAGGGTTTGTCAGAAATCTCTGTTTTATCAATAGGATCAAGTATGTATCAAAGAGGCAGCACCTCTATGATGGTGGTTTAGAGAACGGGCTTTGGAATCAACAGCTTTGAGTGAGACTCCTAATCAGTTCCCAGCTAAAATAAGGACTAATTCAATGTCACTATAATATGGAATTTACAAGGGCTAACCACTAACATTTACTTTCTTGATTGATTACTCTGCTGATTATGTTACTTATTATTTTGTTGGTTTATAAATAATCAGAAAATTGTGAAAAAATGACTTTCCCAGTTTCCTATAGGACAAGGTGTCATCTTCATCTTGTGTTTAGTCAATCAAACAGTCCAAAAATCTAAAAAATATTTCATTTAACATCATTTAAGACGACAGAAAGTAGCAAATCCTCCCATTTAAGAAGGTGGAACAAGATAAGGATGATCAATTATGAAAACAGTTGGTGTGGAATTGTCTGAAGATTGACCAATTGATAAATTGACCAATCATTACAGCTCTACAAAAACACTACGTCAATAGTTATGGCTGTGTCACTGTCCAGGGTGCTCTTTCATTACACCTGTGGTCCCAAGAATAAGTAGGACAGGCACTTAATTAAGTATGAAATCTAGAGCAGAGACCTTATAATATGATCTTGTCAGATGTCGGTCTGAAGTGTATGTGTCCAATTGAAGGTTCAGAGGCATGAAAATATTGGAGAAACCCTAATTTACGAAGCCAGCCACACTGAGGAGCAGCTGTTGCTGAGGCTGTTGGCTGGAGGACTTCAGCTGAGCGGCAAATTCAGCTGCGCCTGTCGCTGTCCAGGGTGCTGGAAATGTCACCACAAAGAGAGTTTTCAATAACTTAGTAGAAAGCTTCCCTGTACTAAAATATTTGAGAAAGTCGATTCAAATGAACACATTCGGTACTACATACATTAAATTAGTGTTTCTTGGTGTTTTCAGTGGAAATCGTCAGTTATAGGTCGGTGGTCCTTTTGGACGTCGCTTGGTCTGTAAAATGAAAGCGGTCTAGTTTGAGTTCGGCCTTTTTCGATTTGTGAAACTTCGAGAACAACTTCCTACCACGGCCTCTGCTTGCCGCATTATTACTTGGAAACGCACACACACACACACACCACCCCACCCACCCTCTTTTTTGGGACGATTTTTTAGAAATAACACTTTTTTTTTGAAAGCCTCCTGATTGTGCGAATACAAGCAGTAGTAAAAAAGATAAAAGGGAAAGGGGCATCAAGCCCTCCAGTGCTCATAACATTACCGCAGGTTGCATCATGAGCACGGCGCAGTGCCTTTATATAAAGGAGAGGGTTGCTCAGAAGAGAGGAGGACGAAGCGTGATCTTGCGTGTAAATGGACATGCTGAGCGACTGTCTCATGCGCCGCTGACGAATGATCTAATATCGGTCGAGATGGAGAGTGGAGAGCCGAAAAAACGCACCAGATAGGCAAGACACGTCATCTTCAATCTGCCAACGCTACCCTTCCCTCCCTCCTTCATTCCCTCGCCGGCCTTAGCCTCCTCTCCTCTCTACCTTTAAATGAATAGAGGTTGATTACCGCTTATTGAGCAACGGGTCCACTGGGACAGCTGGTTTTGATCCCATGGAGACAGCGCGCTTCTCTCTTCAATATCTCTTTTGTCAGAAAAACCTTTCACACATCTTTATCTTCTCCCGTGCGCCTCTTGGGAACGATAATAGGGTTACACGTGAGGCTGGAAATTATTTAAAGTAAGACATGGTTGACAAATGAACACAGCATAAAAAAGGACTCATCATACATCCGCTACACTAATGATGCGTATCAGACACAGCCTGTCAAGGAACAGCGTTTTGAGGCCAACATGCGACGGCACGCGTGTACCAGCCATTCGTGATCATTAACGGGATTAAGTCTTGCGTTGGTTTAATAAAGTATGAGAGTTGGGAGACATGCCACGAACCCCAAGTCTCCTCTTTCTACTCCGCTCAGCCTTTCAGCATAGTGTGAGGCTCTGGTGCCGCTCAATGGGAGGATGGGGCAACTGCTGGTGGCTGCAGCACCCGGGGACGCACCAGACCACCTCAACGCCGGCGTGTGATATTCACATTATATTTATTGACACCGTTTAAGGTAAACATTGTTACAAGGAGGTGGATGGATAGTCTAAGCTTCTCCGCTCTTCGTAAATATGTGCAATAAGTTAGAGTCGCTTTACTGGCTCCAAAAGTAGACTCAAACGGCAAGAGAGTGAGCAATAAAAGGCTCCCTGGACGCAAATAAAACAGGCAGCCTCCTACGAATATAGCCCCAATGAGATTTACTTCAAAGGAAAGTCAAGAGAGATTTGTCAGTATTATTGGCACTGAGGCTGACTGTGTGATAAACCTACATTTCACAAGTAGAAGAATCCATCTGAGTGGTTGATGACACAAGTTTGGTCAAAAAGTGGGTGACATGTAGGAGTTATATGGTGGGAGGCATAAGGGGTGACGTTTCTGTAAAAGAGTAATGCAAAGACTCACGGTTTATACAGTAGGGTTTATGAGACAATACGGCCCTGTGTGGTGGTGATGCTGAAAAAGTGCCCGTTTTCCCACTCACTCGTGGATTATGTGCTGTTCAGCCAAAAGGTATGAATGGGCGAACACAGAGATATGACACACTGTCAAATTCATATTGTGGCCGTGGCAGTATTTTTTTTGGCTTTTGCTAAATATAGTGCCAATTCTGTTGTGTGGTGCCAAGACAGTGATAAAACGGTTGGGCTTTCTTTGCCAAAGGACCTGCTCAGGATGGTAGAAAAAAAATCCCTGTGGCTCTTCTCCGAAAAGCCTGAAATCTGTATACATAACGCCACCAGCTTTTCGTAATGAATGTCCACTGTTACAGGGAGGGAAGAAAACCAAAAAATCATGAATCAATAACTGAGTGTCTCCTTTTTTGAGAAACACATTAAGTTGCGAGGACGTGAAAGTAAATGAATAGTAATGATAATCTGTTGAATGCCCGGCTTCGATTGCAAGATTTTCATTTGCAATTAATCAAGGACAGAAGACCCAGAGTTGGTTAATTATGCCTACACCCCCCTCCTCTCCCAAACCAAACCACCCACACACACTCACAGACAGAAGAGTCTGAGGGACACACACACACACGCACGCACACACACACACACACACACACACACACACACACACACACACACACACACACACACACACACACACACACACACCCTTTTGGACTCTACACGGCATAATAATCAGTCGCCCGCTTGACCACCTCAATTGAATTCGTCATGCCAGCAGCACATAGCGTCTCATCTTTACCTGAGAAACCTCCTTTTTGTAGAAAGCGAGATTCACATTGTATATATATTCAAACATGCCTGCAGCTTGTTTCACCCACCCATCCTCTTCACACACACAAAAAAAACCTTCCACGTAGTCTTTTAATGAAACGCATTAAAACAGCGTCAAGGAAAGACAAAAGCTCTTGTGCCATTCCTGAGGAACCGCTGTTACCAAAATAGCCACCAACCCAGCCACCTCTTCTCTATTAATAACTTTAGGTGCTAGAACAGCGACATCACAGCAAAGGATGATCCTAAATGCGCCTTTAGGATGAGTGTGTGTGTGCGTGTGTGTGTTGCTGATGCTGATTTGCATTCAGTCTGGGATCGGGGAGGGTGGGCGGTGGAGTGGGGTAAGCCTGCTGCATTTTGCATGTCTTCAGCTGTGCAGATGGGGACTTACCCTTTACTGAGGCGGCCAGTAGCCCCATATATAAGAACAGCACCCGGCTCCAACGATGCGCCTGCACTCCCGCCTTCATTAGAGCAAAAATCCGTATTCCGTCCCCTTTCCTGCATGCGCATTCCGGTCTCCTGGCAAGTCCCGTTGCTCCGTCCCGGTTTGAAGCGGTGGTCATGGCAGGGCTTTTTTTTCTCTGGTCTGACAGGCACGATAGTTCTCAGATGGTCAGAATAGGGAGATTCACTCGGTGTCGGCGCTGAGAAAAATCCCAATGCATGGAGAAGGCTCGGATCTCGCAGCTGGACTGAACCATGTCATGCGGGGACCGAGGGGTTCAGAGTCTCTGTCTGAGAAGATATATTTCACACCTTAAAGGGGGTCAAAAAAGGAGGGAAGGAAGAAACGAAGGGGGGTGAGATGTGATTCAAGTGGTTACTGATACCCGCACGCGTAAAAAACCACGAAAATCCCTCGTCCGCTCCACATATGTAATTGATATTACCAGACACACGTCAAAAAAGCAGGAGATCCCTCCTTCAGTTTGTCCCGCGGTACTTATTAGTCCTTTTCTTTATCTCCAGTTATCAACAGCGTTTGAGGAGCCGATAATCCACGTCTAAAGTCGTCATTAGACGATTGAAATGGACGAACGACGAATGGAGAGCCACAGAGGTTATCCAGATCCAAGGGGAATCGCCTCGTCTTAGAAGTTCTCGACCAACGTCCGTGTGTAGTCAGGGATCGTATTGTATGGAGAGAATTTTTTCGGTATGTAAGCTTAGGTATTCCCAGTATAGCAGCGCGTGGCTACAGCGTCGTCTCGGGTCTGTGCGACGCCAAGATTCAGACTGCAGACCTGCTCCTTCTCTGCGCGTCTCTCGCTCTCCTCCTCCTCTCTCTCTATCTCTCTCTCGCTCTCTCCCACTCTCTCCCTCACTCAATCCCACTCTGTAGCCTCTCTAGTCACATCACATGCCCACGTTTTCAAGAGCGTTTTGAGAAATGTCCAATTTACTGCAGTTGCAAGTTATTACAAATGAACTCATTAAGTGCTTGTGTGAGTTCTAATGCCAGTAACAAACTATCTGAGCTCTCTGATTATTTCCCGCCACACCAGTATCGATATTTCAATAATAATAATAATAATAAAACAATGATATTAATAATAATAATAATAATAATAATATATAAAGCGTTACATTTGCAATGTTCCAATTTGTTATGGTAAGATTTAGGGTTCCACATCTAGGCCATTTTCTCCATCCATTAAGACCAATCATCGGATTGCCCGGCAGTTTAACATAGATGTCCACTTCCTGCTCACTAAACGTGAAATTGATGCTTAACAGGCTGGAACCCTCGCCAGTAAATGTGAATGTCATTTCCACTTTTGCATATGACCGGTATAATTAGTTTTCCGCAATGCGCCGTGCGTGGAAACAGTCGGGATAATAGAATGTGCGTTGGCCTTCAACCTTACATGTATGGCAGCGATCATAAATAGGCTTCCCGCAACATTAAACTTCGCCGACACTGGACAGTTACTGTCCCTCCCGATCAGATAGTCCCAGGATATAATAGTGCATATTTTTCGGGGAAACAGATTCAACTTCACGGTCTTTTGTGTTGGGCCTGTTGAATGATTTATAGCCCAGGACACTCTGAGTAAAGCCCGCGTGGACATGATTATACAGTTGCCCACAGGATATTTGCATTTGCTTCTTCTTAGGACATTAGCAAACACCGCAACATGAAATACATGGAGAGATAAACTCAGATTTAACGTCTGAAACTGTGAAATGGTCTAATCCACCGCTGAATTATCTTCCCCGAATTGCAACTGGTTGCCATGACAGCCTGTGGAGATTGAGATTGTTTCCTTTCAAAAAATAGAAAAATAATAAAACTTGTTTGTAAGAAACGATTGAACACAGTGACAACACTTTGACAAAACACTCAGTATGATCAAGAGAGGGAAAAGGATGCTGCACCACGATTCTTGGATGCCACCGACTGCAAAACCGTTTGTGAGCGCACACGCGCCGTTTCCGCGCTCCACCTGGATACATCCCCACGTGCCCGGCGACCACTTTGACCGCGTTTGCAGAGAAATCTGGAGAAGAACTATGTGGGTCAAAGAGGAGCTTGACAGATGTCAAAGACCATCAGAGACACAGCAGAATAAAGAATGCCAAGCTCCACTGAATCAAACAAGTCATCGGTAAGGCCGAGTTTGCTACACACTGAAACACAAACTGTTCATACTGGCATTATCTATAGGAACTATAAATAACAAACAGCAGCCTACACATTGCATAGAATATCTGATAAAGTTGTTTAGCTACTGGAATATAGTGATATTCTTATGAATGTGTGAACATTATTATTATTATTATTATTTTTACCCTTTATTACTTATGATATGACATGCAGTGGTGTAAAGTAGCAAAGTGCTTTTACTCAAGTAGCTACTGTGTTTAAGTCCAGTTTTAGAGTACTTGTACTTTATTTGAAGATTTCCATTTGATGCTATTTTATATTTCCACTGGACTACAGGTCATAGAGAAATATGTCTACTGCACTGTATTTATTTGACAGCTTTAGTTACTTCTCTGTAACTAAAGTGCCTAAACTTCTCTGATCTGACACAATTGATAATAGTCTATAACAAACTTTGAAATACAACTCATTGTTAAAGATGAAACCAGTGGTTTCCAACCTTTTTGGCTTTTGATGGCTTACAAAAAGCAGTGTGTAGCCAGGGTCACATTTCAGATGTCTATGAGTTGTTAACAGCTCCACCAAATACCTAGTGATTTGTCCTCCTACAGTTCTCACATGGGTTCCTTTCAGTAAATGTTCAAAGGACCCAATATTTCACCAAAAACTAGAGGAGATTAGAGGAAAAAGTCCAAAAACTGGTAACAGATTTTTCTGTCAGAACGTTTTTTTTCCCCCCTCTCCCATTAATCATCACACAACCTCTCCGATTTGTCTGGTGACCCTTTGGAGGGGGTTTTGGAAGTTTTGGAACCACTGGACTAAATTAGCTAACTGTATATAAAGTAGTTGAAACTAGCTCCACCTCCAGCAGCTCCAACAGTAACCTGCTGCTCTAACACTGATGCTTCAGTATTGATAATCTAATGATGTCATATATAATAATATATCAGTCAGAGGGATCAAACCACTACTTTTACCGCAATAATGTAACTACATTAAGCTGATAATACTTGTTTACTTTTACTTAGGTATGATTTCTCATGCAGTACCTTTTTACAAAAGTATTTGTACATTGCTGTATCAGTACTTTCACTTAAATAAAGGATCTTTATACTTCTTTCACCACTAATTATATGATATTTCACCTGTTATGGACTATCCCTGACATGAAGCCTTATCATTTTGTTCTCATTAACTAATTAAAGAAGTTAATACTGTAATATAAAGTAGAATACACTTACACTTTCTAACAAATCACCCTTTACAAAGGGTCCATCACCTTTATTAGCATTACTCATTAATGCTTGATAGATCAGTTATAAGACCCTGATAAGAAGGCACGTTGGGTTATCAAGTCCCTTTGGCTTTTGTATTTGGTAATACTACAGTCATAAATGTTGGTAATCCATAAATAAATACTCATGGGCTTTACTTTCCAGTGAACCATTGTATCTGCAGTTATAAATAGTAAAGTCATGAATCAAGGGTTTTAACAATACATACATTGTGTTCCATACATTCTGCAGCATCTTTCCAGAAGGGAAGATGTTGAACAGCCTTTTAGTTGGGTCTTTCATTAAGTGCTGCTATACAAGCTGTTTAGTTATCAGCTACAGTGGAAAAAAATAAAAATTAAAACAAACAAAAAAACAAAAACATAATTATATTTGCAAAAAGCAGGCATGCCTTTAGAAAATGGATAATTTTGGCTTTTTTCTAATCTAGATCTTGGCATGACAGTGCAGACCAGGTGGGCTGTCATGCAGTCATAGACTCACTGGATAATGTTAATGTAGGGCATCTGCTCACCGGCCGCCAGGAGCTTCCATGACGTCTCCGTTATCATAAGCTTCCCTGGTCTCACCGGACTGTCTGTTCCGCATCGCGGCTCAACAGTCGACAGGCTGGTGACTAAAGAGTAGCCTCATTAAAAAGTCATGGTTTGAAGCGGGTGCTGCACCTCATATGCAGGATGGAGCCCATGGACCCAGTGATTCATGCTCTCAGGCCAAATGTTAGGTTCAACAGTAAAAGTACAGTCAAATATGGAAATGTTAAACTAAAATCATGGAGGTAAATAGATAGCACTTAACACACCTCTAGGTCAACTATGTTATGTCCTACCAAAAAATGGTCTTCATTTTACCAAGAGGTGCACTATTTTGTCTTAAAATATGATTTATAAAGCAGAAAACGCTGTCAGTGCAATGAAAAAAGGCTGAATACAAGGTATGAGCATGTTAACCTTGTAATATTAGTGATTGTGGTGTGATGGCCTGTTACAAATAAAAGATGGCTGTGTTAACCCCACCACACTCCCACACATATCTGTGTTTCTCTCCCTGTCTAGGGCTGAGGAGCAGCAGAGACAGATAGACGCTGTCGGTCTGAGCACACAGTGTGAGGACAACAAGCAGCAATACCACACCGACTTCACCCTTCCTTGCCCTTATCTCTCGGGCCGCAGCCATCCCCATGTTGTCGAACCTGTGCGGGTACTGAGCCTTGTGATGGAAGAAAAGATTAAACTAAATAGGGAAGCGGCAGAGGGGGAAAGAAATTTGGTGAGCTTGATGACTTTGGAAGCTGTAGTTCTTGTTTTTTTTGGTCCTGGTAATCCTCTGCTTTTCATTCCAAAAAATATCCAAACCTTACTATGAACTTAATTCTGTTCTATTCAAATTTTTTAATTAAATGATAATGGTAATTTATGTTTATGTTAACAATTCACTGTCATGTGTCATGTAAGGAGAAAGATACAGAGGATAAAAGGAGGAGTTTTGAAAAATTCCTGTTCCCACAGTCAGGCAGCAGAAATGAAGACCCAAGTGTTGCACTGGTGCTTCCCTTCACTGCAGGGACAAAACTTGAACCTCAAATGACAAATCCCCCCTGCCCTGCCACCCTGGACCACACCCAACCCCTGTCTGATGAAGACGATCCTCCTGCACGTCCTTCTGAACAACTTAGGGACACGTGCGCAAGTGAGGATGAGCAGGATACTAGGAGCAGCTCAGACAGCAGTTCCAGCGACGATGAGGATTGTGTTGCGCTACCCGGTTTGCGTAGTTGTGCCACTAATAGCAGTGGTGATGATGCAGTGACTGACATCAGTGACAGTGAGGTGGAGAAAAATCAAAGTTCCCACTCCCCCGATCGATTAAGCTTGGACAGCAGGCAGGATTCCCCATCTTCTAGCAGTGAGGAGGACTTTCCTGCACTATGTACCATCAAGACTGGCATGGTACCGCGTCCCACGGTGGCTCCAACCTCAGGGAAGATGCAAGGCCAGTGGGAGATTCCGTTTTTATTTAGCTCACACATAATCTCCACTGCCACTTTGGAAAATGGCGTGACTGCCCCAGCTCAAGTTCCTGTCCAAGGCAAAGCAGAAGGAAATCAGGCAAGGGTGAAAACCAGTGCAACACCAGCAGCCCCAACGCAGCAGGAAGCTTATGACCTACTGGCTGATTTCCCTGCACTCCAGCCCCCGAAGAAGCCTTTAACATTAGGTATCTTGCGCAATGGGATTCCCAAGACCAAAGAGTGGAAAAGAGGGCTTACTCACTCACCAAACCACCGCCAGGAGAGTGGGGCTTCCCATCAGAGGAGGATGGAAAATGTGCCCCATGAGGTGTCCTCCATCTGCGCAGGAGACCAGAAATCTGTGCTGGACCTTCAAACATTTGGCCCGACCAGCCAAACCAACTCTACTACCATCAGCTGTGAGATACTGAAGGCCAACAACCTGCCGCCTCCTAGAGGTAATAAATCTGCCATGTGTCTCTGTCTAGCTGTGTCTAGCTGTGTCTCTTTATGCCTCGCCCTCTATCAGTTTGTATAAATATTCTGGTTATTATTCTTAATACTCTCTGTAGGAACAAATCCTCAAACTCACACAAACATCCGTGTCCTACAATGTATTATTGATATTAATGACACGTCATACTCAGCTAATTAAAGGCAGGAGAGAAGCAGCAGCACCTGTCCCGGGCAGAAATGCTGGCTCTCAAATTTTGCAACAATCCAGCTCACAAAGTTTCGCCCTTTTCCCCTCAGCCATTTTTAAAACTCACTTAATGAAGCTCATTTGGTTTCTGCAATAAAGCAGGCAAGCCTATAAGCTTCACTCTTTAGTTTACTCTTCTAAACTTGGAATCTACTTCTTTATCCTTGGTTGTGTCAATAGCAAAACAGCCAAATCAAAAAACAACTTTATCAATGAAGTTAAGGGAGGGGCAGTTCTCTGTGCCACTTATAATCCCCAACAAGTCCACCCACCCACCTACCTGCACACCCACAAACATACATGCAAACACTGTGTCTCTCTGTGTAGGTGTTAACACGCTGTGAAGTACTTCCTCAGTTGGATGACTCAGTGGGAAAATGTTTTCATAATGAGGGGATTATTGTGCAGTGGCAAAGTGAATTACACGGTGTGCCTTCTATACTGGCTGTTAGTGCAGAACAGAACAGTGGACAGAGATATGAATTAAGTCAACAACAACTCAAGTACACTGTTAATTTTTGTGGGGAGAATGGCTTTACAGTACATACAGTGCCATTGCAGTAGGATCATGTTGGGACTGCAAGTGCTTCCTTAATTATTCAGGAATCGTGTAGCTTAAGCAATGTTTTATTTTTCCTACAGGATAATAAAAATAGATTTAATAACGATACAAGTTATTTTCACGTCTGCTTGAATTCCCCTCTACTTCTTAGCAGATGCACGACTGTAGCTAAAGGGAGCACTGCTCTGCTCAATAAATGTGCATATGTGATACATAGTGCTGGCACTCCTCCAGCAGTTTACAGCCAGTGCTGATATGATAGAATTCACTCTGATAGCATAACCCTGTTGATTCAATAGCACTTTGTTGATCCCCTGAGGGGAGGGGGACTGCTGAAAATGTCTTTGCAGTGTAAAAGAACACACTTCTGTAAAGCTTACCCTCTGCATCACACTTTACATGACACAGGCCAGACAATACAGTGTGCATGCAAAATGCTAATCCTTGCCTCCTTGCTGTGCATATTGCAGTTGCAGGTACAGATGGCGTGGGTGTAAATGCCAGGTCCTGGGCTAGTGCTGCCAAGGCAGGCATGAAGCAAGCAGCTGCCCCTCAGGAGAAAGCCAGACCTTGCACCTTTCAGCAGATAGTTACCATTAACAGAGCCAAAGGTAAGCTTATACCTTGGCATCTTTATCAAATGTGTGTGCGTGTTGGGAGATATGTGTGCATAGGTGTGGATATTATGTTTCGTGGTGAGCCACATGAAGTATTCATCATGATCATCATTGGTTGAGCGCATTTATTTTGGGAGGCTAACTTGAATGCTATACAGCAACCTTCATGCATTGTGCTTCAAAGGCTCTGTTCGGAGCACTTTTAAACATCAATATATCACTGTCAAATTATTTGGGTATGTTTACCGGATGCAAATGAGGCCATGCTAGAGATAATTGGTGGTCTCTATCTCACACCAGTGGTATTGTTACTGTTTTTGACATCAATTAATTTGTGCCTTTTATCAAGCGCAACACCGAACACAGGCAGATCTCTGGCACAGTTTGAGGTGGTCTATTATTGACATAAATAATAAAGTGATATTTTAACAACACGGACAAGTAATCACACCAGTTTTAAAGCCTAAATCCAACAGAAATGTGTAGGAATGGGCTATACTGTATATAATGCTGCAAAAATGCTATGCCTTTTACATGATATTCTCTATAAATCCTCTTATTTTCTATCTTGAATAATATTACTGAGTCAAACTCAAATTTGTTTTCAAATTTTCTAAATCCAATTTGCTATTTTTTTTTGGGAGTACACCACCACCGAAATGTAATGATACAGTCAGTTGCCTCTGTGAAGATGTTGCTTCTTTTGATACTGTTGTAGTAATAGTCTAATTGGGAAGGGGACCATGTAGTCATGCTGTTTATAGTGTGAATTCAGATTTACAGCATGTGCATCTGAATGTGTTGAAGTAGAAGATAACAAGGTGTTCAGAAGCTGCAGAGACTTAACCACTGCAGGAACTTTGCAAGTTAGTGTATCTGACAAACACTTTTTAACTCTCAAGTTAAATTTATTTAAATCCTTAGAAGTGTAGAAGTGAAAATCTGATTTAGCTTCATCTCCAACCATAAGACTTGATTTATATCTCATTGTGCATTATCAGAGTATTAGCCTCATGTGTGATGTTTTAAAGATGATTATATTAAAAATCATCATGTGGGACCGCAATGGGACTGGGCAGAATCAAGTACTGTAAAGGACTGAAGAATAAGAGATAGAAGATAAATGCCTCCAATATTCTTTCACATAAGTTTTTCCTTTTCTCTTTTGTTCTTGCAGTCACTCACAACATCCCCTACAGGGCAACTCCTTCGCACCAGGCAGCCGGTCCATTGGTGAATGCTTGGTCTCGAGGTCCTCGACCCCGCAACACAAACCGCTTTGTTAGACCTGGCTTCCCTCCCGCCCATCAGGTGAATATACTGTTAAGATTCGAATGTTAGCATTATTAAAAACACACTTTAGGTGGTAAGCTAGAATTTGCAATATGACATTGCCATTTTCCACCACATCCACCATCACATTTTTATCAGCCTTACAGCCTATACAGTTTTACTCATTTTGATTTATATAATATTAAATATGAGGCATTGCTATACTGTGTGACTGTGTCATAGGGATGTAGTTTCATTTGATAAAGCCTACAACTGAGTAGTTATATTAGCTACATCTATCTGTTTATATTTCCTCGATATAATGGTTTACTGGTTATATGAATTTTAACAGCACCCGGAGTTCAGATCTTAAAACAGGAAGCAATATGGAGATTTGCTATGAAGTGGATTTAACTTTGCAGTGACCCACAGCACCACATCTCTACTTATACTGTATTATTGCTTAGTTAAACAACATTCACAGCTGATCAGAGGCCCATTTAAATATCTGTTAATCCCTGCTTTCACACTTTTGTGTAGAAATATATATATTTTGCTTTTGTAGTAATACCAGCTAACACTAACAGTATATTATTTTCCAAGTACCCTTGCCTAACTGCAGTACATTAATTCTATTATTTTAATTTCATTACTTTCTTGAACTGCTCAGCATCAATTGTTCTGTCTGTGACCAATATATGTTCAAAATGAATGGCTGGATTGGGATAAAATTCAGTGTTCACGCTCCCACTCATTGATAAAAGTGACCCTGTGGCCTTTATCATAAAGCCAAACTATGTTGGAAGAATACTTGTAAATGCAGCATTTCTTGGCAAACTGTGTGAAACTATTCTGACATTTGCTCAGCGCAATATTGAGTGAGAAAGTAACAAGAAACTGTAATACATTTGGTTGTATTAAGTAAAGTGAAGTCAAGTAAACCGTTCATTTGGAACATTATCATCAAATAACAACAAATATGACATAATTGATCCGATTCACTTTTGCTCAAATGTAAACTGCTAATTTTGGTTATTGTGTTACACACACCTGGCAGTTTTAGTGGTTGCTAAGATACAAGGGGTGAAAAGTTACCACAAAGAAAAGTGGTACTTAGAGTGATGCATTCAGGGTGCATGTATCAAGGAGATACTCAGATACTCAGTCAGTCACGATTAACTGTTGGAACAGTGATATAACTGGCATGTACTGTACATGTACAAGCATGGAGACTGATTAATCTGTTGGTCTTTGCAGAATTTCTGGGGAAAATTGAAAGAGCCTGTGTAACTTTGTCGTAACTAGAAAAATCCATGTAATTACAAGTAAAAGTATACCCCAGGACCCATCTGTTGTACAGTGACTAAGCACAGCTAAGTGTAGTGTGAACAATATAAATGTGTGATAATCTATTTACTGTCACCAGACATGGGGAGACTCACGACTGCTGCACTGTACTGCATTGCTGAGGCATTTAATCTGTATCAATCTGTACCACTGCCAGTTATTAAAGGTGCTTAAATGTTCATATTTTTAGCCACACTAGTGACATCTAGCTCTAGGGGCGCTGTGCCAGTTTGCTGGTCGGTCAGCCCACCACTTGTGGGTACAGACTGAAATATTTCAACATCTATAACATGCATTAGTCCTCAGAGGTTTAAATCCTGTGGGATTACCTGACTTTTTCTTTAGTGCTAGCATGAGGTTGACATTTGTAGTTTTGAGTTACATTTCCTGAAAACGATTGGATGGATTACCATAAAATTTGATTCCCTTGGCGATCCCCCTGTCTTGTATGGAGATGTTGATTGTTCAACCCGTGTAGGAATGGGGCTCAGTTACCTCATTAAAAATAGAACACATATTTGAGTTGCATACTTACCATACAGAAACCATTAACATGAGAAATTCTGCAAGAGAACAGACAGCTGGTAAGTAAATGAAGCAAATTTGCAGTGACAGTTCGGAAGAGAAAGTTCAGTTTTTCAAACTTCATTCACCACTTTTCTTCTCTCTCTGGTTTTCCATCATTACATCTGTGAACACACTGCGAATATGTTTATTGGAGAAACAGTTTTTTCTTTTTAAACACAGTCTTTCTCACATGGCAAATACTCGAAAGGATTAAAAACTGCTCTTTCAGTAAATTTTTCTGCTTTATTTTGGCATTTGCCTTGATTCTGTGGGGAGTTTACCGTGTCAGATAAGCAGAAAGGTTTGCAGTAATATTTTGTTCTCTCCATGTAAAACCAGAACATCTCTATTTTCTCTGTTTTTCTACCTTTCGTCACTGTGCACATCCTGTCAATGACCTATTTAAATTTGGGTTGCTCTCTCTTTTACCATGTGTGGCGGTGACACTGACAGCAAAGCTCACTGCACTCTGAGGTTTCCCCCTTTGGCCTCAGCATTTCCAATTCAGCAGGATAATTACTGAAGTCGCAATTCCCCTTCCCCCCTGGGTGGAAGTGGCAATATGGGGGTTTCTTGGTGTCAGCAGAGAAATGAGATGCACAGAGCAAAGCCTGAGTAAGAGGAAGAGGAAGAGAGAGAGAGAGAGAGAGAGAGAGAGAGAGAGAGAGAGAGAGAGAGAGAGAGAGAGAGAGAGAGAGAGAGAGAGAGAGAGAGAGAGAGAGAGAGAGAGAGAGAGAGAGAGAGAGAGAGAGAAATTGTAAAATGTGTGAGATGGTGATGGAGGGAGACATTATAAAAGTTTTATTTTTGGCAGCAAAACAGCTGATGCAGAGATGCAGGTAAATGTTTATAGAGAGTGTGAAAAAGTTATGAGAACTATTTCAGACTGACATATTTTAAAATCTTTCTCTCTTTGTTTCTCTCTCTCTCTCTCTCGCACGCGCACACACACGTAGGCAGAAGCACAGTCGCACATGCCTACCTGTTCTTGTTCTGGTGCTGACCATAACCTAAATATTCTGCTATTAAAGTTTTATAGGAAAGAGAGAAAGGAGAGAGTCTGGGGGAAAAAATCTGAGGGTGAGAAGCTAAAGAGCTTTTTATCAACCATAGGAGAATGTGATGAGAATGTGCTATGAATGGGTGATAGTAACTATTTGGGTTTCTCTTTGAAAACACCAAGGCCACTCAGGTAGAACCAAGGTCCTATATATATGCTTACATTCTGAATTTGGAGTGTTTTACTTTCCCAGCCTTTCACTCAGCCTCCATAACCATTTTTAGCAATGATTTAAAGCACTTCTGTCTATGTAATAAAATCCAATATATTAGATACTGTCTCGCAGAGAAAGCAATTAAGTGAAGCTGCTTTTATTGTGTTGTGGAGTTGGCCTACCTAGGCTGGTAGTTGGGTGCCACAGCATTCAAACAAAAAAACACAACAGAGCAACAAATTGACAATTAAAAATGTTCCATTGTTGGCAGACAGAGAAAAAAGAAGTGAGTGGCCAAATCGTTTGTTTTAGCAGCCTGATCGATGGGCTGTTGCAAATGTTGGATTGTCAGAAACATGACACGTTTGTGAGGATGTGAGAGGAAGAGGTTGGCGGACATAAGGCTTATGCATTTGAGCCTGTTGTGTCCTCCAGCTTGGGGAAGTGTGTGTGTGGCAGAGACACAGGCCAAAGTTTCCACTCTTGCGTTCTTTACTCTTCTTCCAGATAATAAAATCACTGACAGGTGAAGTGAATAATATTGATTATCTCGTTACAATGGCACCTGTCAAGAGGAGGGATATATGATGCAGCAAGTGAACAGTCAGTTTTTGAAGTTGATGTGTTGCAAGCAGGAAAAATGGGCAAGTGTAAGGATCTGAGTGACTTTGGCTAGGGTCAAATTGTGATGGCTAGATGACTTGGTCAAAGCATCTCAAAACAGCAGGTCATGTAGGGTGTTCCTGCTATGCAATGGTCAGTACCTATCAAAAGCAGTCCAAGGTAGGACAACCGGTGATCTGGCGACAGGGTCATGGTGCACAAGGCTCACTGATTTGCATGGAGAGCAAAGGTTAGCCTGTCCGATCCCTCAGAAGAGCTACTGTAGCACAAAATGCTGAAAAAGTTAATTGCTGGCTATGATAGACAGGTATCAGAACACACAGTGCATCACAGCTTGCCAGGTACCCATGCTGACTTCTGCCCACTGTCGAAAGCACCTACAATGGGTACAAGAGGGATCATGTGGGCGGTTGGGTACGTGTGCGTCACTTACCTGGGGAAGAGATGGTACTAGGATGCACTATGGGAAGAAGGCAAGTCGGCAGAGGCAGTGTGATACTCGCTCGTTTGGAAACCTTGATGGCAGTGGCCTCTTTCAGAAGAATAATGCACTGTGCTACACAGCAAAAATTAGGTATGATTGGGCATCAATCATACCTAATTGACTAGGAATGATTTGAGAAACATTACAAAAAGCTCAAGGTGCTGTCTTGGCCTCTTAATTCATCAGATCTCAATCCGATTGAGCATCTGTGGGATGTGCTGGAAAAACAAGTCAGATCCATGGAAACCCCATTTGCCACTTACTGGACTTAAAGAATATGTAGCAAACATCTTGGTGCCAAATGCCACAGGACACCTTCAGAGGTGAGAGAAAGGCAGAAAGTGACAGAACAGCAAAGTGTGAAACAGTGATAAAAAAATATGATCCGCTTGACTATGAAGATCCAAAAATTGCATTAGTGCTACGTGCTACTTTTTAATTGTTTAGCTTGTCATTTATTAAGTTGTCTTGTATTTTTGCTTTTGACCACTTTACAGATCCTTGCTCTTTCATGTATCTGTTTGGTTGTCAGCATATTTAACATGTTAATGTAGGAGATACACTCATTAGCTGCAGTGTTCAGCAGCATGTTCATTTGACTTGTGGATTCTGCTTATGAGAATTCAGCCGGCTGAAGCAATCTTTTAAGTAAGAAGACTGAAAAATCTTGTAACTAGGCAACAAAAAAATAGGTTTTATGTGTCATGATATACGCTCTTGAGGAAAATACTTCAAAGTCCCTAGGGAGGCAGTTGCCCCTCCCGTGACAGTTTGCCTGGGGGTGGAAAGGGAGCTACCGCAAAATGAGCCTAATAGTCTATGAGAGAGATCCATAGATTGGTTTTGAGGTGGGCATGTGGGAGACAGACTTGGTTATAGGTCCAATCAATGTGTTTGTTCACAATCACTAAATCTGCGCTCTCATCCCTTCTCTCTTTTCAAGGCCCCCATGTTAACCCTTCAGTTCCTGGGAGAAGATACCTGAGACCTCTTTGAGCTTCTCATATTTATTTAAAAAGGGGGAAAAAACATGGTAAAAATGTTAGAAAGCAAATTAGAAAACCTTCACAACAATTAACGATACAATGAGTGAGATTTTCACTGCATCAGAATACAAAATGACCATTATATGCTTTCGGGAATGTGGGAGAGTTGTTGAGCATTCCTTATGACTCAAAGATAACTTGCCAAGTGTTGAGGTTTTTGGCTTTCAGAACTCACTCCTCAGTCCACACAGTGTTTTGGATCAAACCCACCGCCCACATTCTGGCATTCTCAAATGCTCAGAGATGGAGGATGGTGCTATGAGTGAGCGCATTGCCTCACAAGACATTTTTGCTCTCTAGCCGAAATGCAAATGACAAAGCATTACTACTATTATTATAACTGCAGTGCTTTGCATTATGATAAATAACCTCCTCCCTGCAACTGTCAATTGGACTCCTGTTCTAATTAGCTCATTTGCTTATCTCTGCTGTGGTAATGTGAGTTTATTATTAATCCTATTTAAATGTTTTAATAAAACTTGATTAATGATAATTATTGTTTAATAAGAATAATTTAGCACTCCTTTTCTTATTACAGTGGTCTTATTATAGGTCTGTAAAAAGAATCATTTACAAGAGTACTCCACCCGTTTAGCATCACACTTCTATAACATTACTGGACTTGAAATGGACATTTCAAAATTGATGCAACAGAACCAGAGATAATATCTGTTTTTATTCCACACGTTCCTCCTTGTCAAAACTGGGTGCCTACGTTACCCATAATGCCACTCGACCGCTGACAGTTCTGTCAGAGATTCAGTTGTGTTTTTGCTAGTAGCATCCAATGTCGCCTGGAGCAGTTAGAGATGAGGAGTAGGCTACAGAGATATCCAGCTATAACTTCACATCCCAAACTTGTTTTCATTTTCAAACTTGTAGTCCTCAGATCCAACCAACATCTCCTAGAGTCCCATCACTTGAGGCACTTTATCAAACTTCACGCAGCTCCGTCTGCACTAAAAGCCTTACACAACTTTTTTATACATATGCAGTAATACTCCCCAGGAACTTTTAACAGACTTTGATCTGTAAATTTGGCAGACTTCCCCTTTTAGGTTTATAAAATTGTTGTCAACATAGCATAAAGCAGTGTTGTTTTGGCAGACACAAAAGCAAACTTTGCATGAAGCAGTGTAATGAGTCTGAGGGAAATTATGTTTCCAGCAACTCAAACCACTGGTTCATTCTTAATCTTTTGAATAAACATCAGTATTCCCACTTATTACCAGAAGGTCTGGCACGCAAATATGAAAGAAACTCATACCAATTTCTTATGGTTCTGCTAATGAAACAAATCACACCTGCAGAGACATAAACACCTGCTCCTTGCTGTGATTGGTTGTATGTAGAATTGGTAATGGATCCTCTTGGTTATCATTATGTTCAGACAAACAACAGCACTGAAAAAAGCAGCTCCCTCGATCATTTGAAGAGTGAGTGGCAAAAAAAAGGAAGGTAAACTTCTGAATCTGTGCAAGGCACAATCATTTGAGAAGTCTCTGCATTGCCCAATCAAGTATATCGACTTGTGAACATTCAGAACATTCATGGTAGATTGCTTTTTAACTTGAGCGCGGCATTTTTACTGTTTCCCTTTATGGTTTTGTGTTGTGACAAACTATGAAATGCTCACTACCATAATATTCCATTATTTGGAATCCGGCTTTCAAAAACATTACAAATCACTGTTTAAAAGTTAAAAAAATGTTTCATGATGTGACAACGTTACGTTGGTTAAGGCATTTGATGCACCAAATGTGTGCATGTCTGTAGCAAACCTCTCCCTTACTGACTCTGCAACTGAATTTTCCAGATGACCAGTAATTAGTTGTATTCAATCAGTAAGACCACATAAGGGCACACATCATATCTATGCTTAAATTACTTTGAAAGTCTATTGTTGTCAAAACTTTCCCTGTCTGACTCAGGTTCATCTGTTTGCATAAAAAAGAAATGATGTGGACCGTCATGAGCAAATACTGTTGAATTCATTTAATTCATAATGAATGAAATACCTATGTGGTGTGTTATTCAAACATACTTGCCATTCATCTTGTAATGTAATAATAAATAACATGAATGAAGTAGTCCAATCTTGTATGAATGATGTATTGTACTCTAATTTACTTTACAGTCACACAATAACATTCAATAGCGCACACACCTCTAATTGGATCTGTGCTGGTTCCTGCTCCCTCCTCCATCCTTTCCCGTTCCTATTCAGAGGCATGTTCACCTGTTTGTTTAGATGTAGAGTAAATATACAACAAATTATTTATGCTGGGCTGACTTTCAAATGTGATATGCCTTATAGGCTATAATGTAAGTCTAGTCTTGAAGAAAATGATCAAATTTACATGTTTATTTTACCCATTTACAGTTTAAGTTGATGGCCATTTTTCACACCAGTGAAATTTAGTTTAATCTTCTTGGAATGTCTGAGTAACTCCAAGGTTAACAAAAGCATTTTTCTTTACTTACTTCTTTCAGCTGCTCCCTGCTCTCTCCTCTTTGATGTTTCTGCCTCTTCACCACTCTCCTCATCATCACCTGCAGACTGCTTAAATTAATCTGTTATCTTAGGACACGTTGTGGCATCAGCCAGGAAAATGTTTTTTTTTACTACCAGGACTCAGCAAACACCGAAATGTTCAAATCCTACACATAGTGGTTTCCGTGACAGGTATTTTATTTGATATTAAGAGGCTCCATATTTGAAAAGGCAGCTTTTAATAGCAGCAAGAGACTCTTCGCAGCAACAAAGGAGTTCCAAATACTGTTGTGACAAGATCAAGATCAACTGAAAATCAAAAATACATTCCAGCACCATTGGCATTTCTGTGAAATTGCAGTGTAGATGTTTTGTTACCTTTTCTGTATGGAAACTCTCCAAAGCAATTTGTCCAAATTGTTCTCCTAAAAATACTGTGGCATTTTTACTCCGGTTCCATTGTATTTTTGAAATATTACACACAGACAGTTCACTGAACTCATCTCTTTACTTATTCATTGGGTTTGCCAAGGCAAAGCTGCAACATGGTGAAACTGTTTATCTGTAAAGAAATACCTCAGACCTACTCCTCATTGACACTTTCTTGGCTTTCAAACTAGTTAAACATTGATTCCCTCCTTCTCATCCTCAGGCATATTCTTTATCCGTCTTTTTCTCCACCTTTCTCTCTCTGTCACTATCCTTCAATCACTTGTTTATATTCCTCTAATCACTTGTCTAATCTTCTCTCTTCCCCCAGCATTTTGGAGCCCAGGTGCATCGAGCCAACTGTCCTCCAGGAATCAGATGTCCCCGTTTTCCTTTCCAACAGGTGAGGCCGCAAACAATCTCAATTTTATCCTGTCGCTTGTATTTTTGAGCCAGTTCTAATGTGCGTTGCTGAATTCACGTCCGACTGTAATTTGCGTAGGAGACTGTGTGCACGCTGTAGCTGCGACTCAACTCTCCGTTGATTCTAATTTTATTTCATGAAACTGTCAACTTGTATTACATATAAAAGTGTGGCCCTGGTGCAATAAATCTTCCTTTGTAGAGATTAAACAATCTTCTGCAAGAATTATGCTAAATATAAGTCACATGAGATTGGAATACATTGCACACATGTGAATCAGAAGTGACTACTGTGCAAGTGTCCATATGAATGTGTGGATTCATGCATGTGCGCCTGTGTTTGCGTGTACACATGGGCATGTGTGTGCATTTGTGTGTAAAAACTTGCTTGACGCTATATGGGTAAGGAAAAAAAAAAAAGGAAGGGGGGGTTATTTGTCCGGGTGTCACTCCTGATGGATGTCCCTCATAAGACAAGCACAATCAGAGATCATTCCTCATCTTTCCTCCCACTCCTCACCCTTCCTCTCTCCATCATATTTTATTCCCATAGCCCCACACTGTTTTTCCCCCATCTCTTTGTTGGCACTGCTAGCTAGTGGTGTCACAGTGAATTTCATGCTGCCACATGTTGTGTCTGTTCTGTCCTAATTGAGAAGGAGGCAGGCTGTCTTTAATAATAAGTCCTATGACCATCACAAGGCGATGCAAAATGGCAGAGCTTTAGAACAGATGGCTTTTTACTTTGCTTCACCATTATATATACATCATTTTCCACTTTTGAGACTATATATTCTGCATGGGAGGATGAGGGAAGAGGTTGTCTAAGGCTGCATTACTGTGTTATCATTTTTTCAGTGGTTTGGTTATAGTTGGTGCACACTTCTTCCATCCTGTAGTGTCACATTTTGGATGCAAGCTGTTTTTGGATTACTGCCATGAGATCTCCAAGTAGAACATGTCTCAGTCTTAGTTTACATTCTGAATAAAATATATTTGGAGGTGATGTTTCTCTGTTAGTAAGATTCATTTAGTGTGAGAGGTATGCTGACTAAGTTTTTAGTGTTATCCCCATTTGACTGACCTCAGGTCAGCTGCCTAAGGCTGGAATTATAGTTCTGCTTTGATACACGTAAATACTTTTTGGGATCTATGCAGAGAGGGGTGTTTTGGAAAACCATAGGTCACAGAGGCTTGCAGAGGAGCTGATGTTTACACCTCCTAAATTTAATCAACACATGGAGTAGTCCTGCATGTTAAACAAGCTGATTGATAGATCCAACCCTGTTTGATATGGAAAAGAAAAAAGTTCAACTCATATGGCACCTTGTCTACACTGGCCATGCATAGTGAGAGCAGCACTTCAGCAGTGGTATTCAACCACAGTATACAAAATATATGTGGTTATGGGGTGTCCCTGTGGCTTAGGAGTTAAGACACTCCTCATGAACCACAACATGTGTGGTTTGAGTCTGGCTGGTGACTTTTCCTTCCTTCATTTCCTCTCATCTCTTAACTGAAATAACGGTGCACAAATGCCCAAAATACTTTAAAAAAAATTGAATCAGAAGAAAATAGATGTAAGAATATGCTCTGGTTGCAGTTACACATTGTGAAGCACGAGCTACTACATGTCTACAGCTGTATTACAGACAGCGGTATCGATGAAAACGGAAGCGTACGTGTTCCGTCTGGCATGTGTGAGACTAATTATTGAGAAAGCATCTGGTGTAGACAGCCTGTCAAAAAAAGAGCCATACTAACCTTTCATAGCAGCCCATGATCCATGTTCAAGCCTTAACACTAATTAAATAGTTGCATCGCAGCACAAATGGCCTAACAACATGTAAGAGGAAGCTATACCACCGTGAAGATGTCTGCGAAGCAAAATAATCCAATCTAGGTCTAAATATCAGTGGATCTCCCAGTGGATACAGCATGGACCTCATGGTGAGCCGCTGAATTTACAAACCTTTGAATTTGGATATTAGATATTTGGATATTTCATATATATAAATCCTTGGCTGCTGATTTTTTTGCTGCCAGGAAAACAAAGTAAATTCTATTCATCTCCATCGTATTTGGTTGGCGACAGAAGTTTCGGAAAGGCAGCCACCAGTACACCAATGAGGATAGGTGAAAACAAAAAAAAGAAACATCAAGGAGAAACATAGTAGGCATAGTGTTGAAGTTGATGCTTACTACCCATCTATACCGTGTTATATTCTATCTATACATAACATTTCACTTTTTTCTTGTTAAAATACATCCTGTGTGCACACAGCCATCACTTCATTTACCACTACTCATACTGTCCAACTTAACACTCATTATGTGGCTTTTATTGATGCATCTCTGTCAGGTAGAATAAAGCCATTTATTCACAGCAGTATAAACTTACATTGTTATTAATGTGTCTGAGTACAAATATTGAGTGCATATCTTTGAATCTGCTTATTTTCCACTGAGCACAGCGTGTGTGTGAGTATATCTGCATGTAGTGCCAACCTTCAATGCTGTTGCATGCTGATTGTTCTCAAAATGATGACTCTATCCAAAAAATTTACCCGGGCTAGGGTCATTTAAATTCATAATTTGTAATTACTGGGAGTTAAAAGCTGATTCACAGTGGGTTGTGTCTTTATTCACACTGAGTGTTGTTTGTACATGTAAGTGTGTCTGGATGTTCCTGCTTGTGATGCATCACACATCTGAAAGGTGGGTATGAAACTTAGAAAGAACTAATAACGCTGGCCTCATTCACTGTTTGTGGTGAACAGCAGTTGCTGGAGGGGCCCATTTCTCTGTTAGTTTCAAACAGATAGTCTAATAGCTGCACAAAGGACAAACACGCTTCATGCTGTCTGCTTTTTTCCTTTCCACTATTTTTAGGGAGGGAGAAATATGCCTAGTTGTGGCAAAATGTGTAACGATTTGACAGAGTCAATGAAACCCATTATCAATATTTAACAAAGCCATTTCAACTTACATGGCACCATTGCCTAGTTGAACCAGAAGAGAGGGAACAGAACAACAGGGAAGTAAATGAGTGGGAAAAGGCAAAATCTGCTTTTAGAGAGGCTTTGGAGACCTAAAACTCAGGAATAGAGTTGAATTTTGGACTTCATCTACACTTGGAACAATGGAATTTTAAATAATCCCTATGTAGGCAGCACACAGGCCCTCTTCAGATCATACGTTCCTTTTATGTCATAACTTAGTCGGAGAAAAAGTGACAATTTTCCTCCTCATGTCTTGACATGCTAAATGAGTAAACATGCATCCCGTAGTGCACGGAGGTGCACAGAGTACTGCTAAACTGCATATAACTTGCAGTAATGTGGAACGCCTCCACCCATCTCTTCAAACAAAAGACAGAGGGGAGGAGACGAAGGCACAAGGAGTGATGAGGGGAATGAGGAAAAAAGTGTGGGAGAGGAGGAAGAGAAGAGGGCGCAGCTTAATAGATTATTCCAAAACATTCTCTGTGTTTTATCTGATGCTCTGATTTTGTTTATCTTAAGCAGAGCGTTACTGCAGTCGGCATTTTAAAAAGTTTGGTTCAAGCACCATGGCGCTGCTTGTTTAGATCATATTATCAACCATCTGATTTGCTTCTTTTTTTCCCCCTCACATCTGTTCCCCTTGATGATCAGATGGGACCTCATGGTCCCAACAGAGGTCTGTTACTCTAACAGCTTGAATGCCAATAACTTCTTTAAGCCCTACCTCACTATGTCTGTCAATTTAGGCCAGTTCTAACATCTTAAAGGCCAACAGCTCTATACCCACTGCATATAATGACCACAAATATATGTGAAGACCTTGTTTTTATTGATGTGGTTTGAGGTATGGAGATGGTTGTCAGTTAGTCCATCACTTTGGCCCATGCTAAAATATCTTTAACTACTTGCAATTTTGCATAGACATTCATGATTCCCAGAGGATGATTCCCAATGATTTTGTGATCTCTGGACATGTTATCTAGTGCCACCAGCAGGTTGACATCTGTGGTTCCAAGCAAAATCTTTCTACAACTGTTTATTGTTGTGCAATTTGGTGTAGACATTCTTCTTTTTTTATCACCTTTGTCCAGTATATGGGTTTATCTATCTTACAGTTGGATTTTCTTTCCAATGAGTATTAGAATACTTGGATACCGACCACACTTTGAAAGTCCAGAGGACCTGCACGATTAAATCATTTTATCCCCATTCAAGTTAGCCAGGGGGCTAAACTGGAAGTAGCCAGCTCAGTCAGCTGAGGTTGCTAGCGCGGCTGCTTTATGGGCCCGATAATGAGGAGCAAAGCGGAAGAAGAAGAACCTGGAAGAACATTTTTTTTGTTTTCGTGTGCCACTGAGCAGCTTTCATAGGAATGAATGGGGCCTCACGTCTGACGGTGTATCCAGCTCTCTTATACATCCATGGGCCAGATGTGTACATAGCGGAAGATGTTTCATTAACTTTCAGGAATATATGGCAGGCGAGTAGCTGTTTTTGTCCACTGTCCAGCCATTCTTGAACGGAGCTTGTTTGCAAACAAAAGAACTTGTATTGCTCATCAAATTACCAGTGAAAGCACTGGCAAGGAAACCATAAACAGGTCGCGGATTCAAATACATCATCAGCAGAGTCTTGTGACTGATTTGCTGGCTCCATGTGAAAGTGTCTTTCATCAAACGGATGTGACGCCTACATGGTTGTTGCTGCAATGTTACTGCTTTTATTCACAGCACAGTTACATCAGCATTTCCCCCTTAAATGTTTCCAGTTATCTTGAGTTGGGAAATTGGTTGTACAGATTTCACTGAATATCGATCCCTGCTCCCATTCACACTTGACCTCCTGCAGAAAATGTTCTTGCACAACAGATTCTGGAAGAGGAAGTGACCACTGGACTGAAGCATCACCTAAACTAAGCTGCTAAATTTGTCAAAGAGGAGACACCTATTACAATCTAAAAAGCTGAATTAGTGTTTTGTAATCAGACAAAACACAGTGTGGACTGGAGGAGAAAGTGACCATTGCTGCTATGGTAAAGCACAGCCCGGCACAAAAACTTCAGCTGCCATGTTCCTCACTAACCAACACAACTAGCTTTATGTAATATAATGTCGGAACAGAGATGTGGTTCCATTATTGACACTTATGAGACTGAATATAGTGCTGTGGAATCACACACAACAGAGTGTGGAGAAGAGGGCGACAACAGGAGTTGAAACAGCATCAGCCAACTGCCGAGAGAGACGTGCTTGCAGCTTGGGACGTGGCTACGTCATGGACAGAAGACTTTTTGGTGCTTTAGTGAACCTGACTTTGTTTTCTGACTGATAATATATTATACTTTGCCAACTCTAAATACAAAACAACAGCGAATGTGTTACCTGCACTTGCAGCTACATCCGGCAACACATAATTGACTCCAGCATGCTGGTTTAGTTTATGATCCTTTGAAAACTGGTGCAATTTATGCAGACTCGATGAGGAAAGATGTTTTGTAAATGAAAATAAGCCTCAGTAAAGAGATATCATGCTGCTGCTCACTAGCTTACTTAAATTGTTTTCTAACATAGTTGAACACACAATTGAGTTGTTGTTATTGACATTTTTCTATCTCTGCTGTTAGAAAATTGAATGAGTATGAAGTGGTGATTAAATGGCTATTACAGGCGAGCAGAAATTCCTTCATTAATCCCTTCAACCCTAAACCCTAACCCTAAAAACATAAGCATAAGTCGAAGGTGACAAAACTGAGCACGTATGTTGAAGCAAGTATAACTGTTTTGTTTTACTCCCCATTCAACATTACGAAGCAAAACTGGTTTGCAGATTTATCTAATCATCTTTGAAAAACCTCTGCATTTAGGTACAAAAAGCTTCATCTTAGCTCAGATAGAAGACTGAAACAGAGGAAAAACACAAGTTTTTGCGTGAAGTTAACACCAACTCTTTTCTTTCCTCTAAACAAACTGGAAATGTAAAATACATGACTTCCTTTGTGCCAGATAAGTTGTCTTCAGAAAACAGTATGTCAGAGACTTTCATGAACCGATATAAACTGGGTTTAGGTAAATTGCTTCAAGTATACAGATCAATCGGCTAAAAAGAATAGCAAAAGTACGTATTTTTACATGAAATGGATTACCACTTAAAGATGAATGAGAAAGAGAGACGCCAGAAGGCAAATGTCCGATTGATTGTGTTTTTATAGGTTAGTTTTGTAGCAGTATTATTTGCAGCAGTAGGATGTTTCATGAAAAAGGAACCCTACGAATCAATTCAGTTTTCCATCATCAAGTGAAGCTCTTTTCAGTTGCATCAAAGGCAGAGAACAAAAACCGTCTTTGAAATGAAATATTGCAACCTTTTTCAATCCCTCTTAAATTCTGCAATGCTTTTCATCAACGGTCTCTTTGTGCCACTCTATTTTCTCCGTATTTCAAATGCCATTTTCTCTCTGGCAGCCTTTTGTGTGCCTCCGGTGAGCACGTGGGATCGAGGATGACGGTAACGGGCGTTGATAACGGGAACTCCACAACAAACGTTGAGGGCAGCGATCGATGTCAAACTGCCACGACCTGATCTATGTCAGACACAAGGCAGGGTTAGAGGTGAGCGCTGCAGCATTTTATGGTTCAGCAGTGCCATTTTGGGAACACAGGAAGAAAGAAAATGAAAAAAAAGGGACATGGTATTGTACAGCCATTAGGCCCTCTCTTTTCATTCTCACCCTCTCCACGATCCTCTCTCTCTCTTTTCTGCCACCTTTTCTTTGGGCCACTCACCTCATCTGACCCTCCTTTTTATCTCTGTCACACCTTTCTCACACCTCCTTACTCGTGGCCTTTATCTCGGCAGCATGTGCAGGTTTGTTTCTCTGCATCTGTGCATTTGTGTATTGTGTAGTTTTTAGCGTCAGATATCCCACCCATTTCAGATGTTATCCCTCAATTGAATGGGCGTTATCAGTAGTTATCAGCCTCATAGATATGGATTAAAAGGGGCCTGCTGCACCTGTTAGTATGTGCATATCAACCTATTGGAATAGGACCATGGCACCAGTAGGTAATATATTGAAACATTACTTTACGCTACACGTTTTATGATGTGACAATGCTGTGGTTAAGGTGTGGTTAGGTTTAGGCATAAAAAACACTTTAGGTTTAGGTTAAGGTTAGGAAAAGGTCATAGTTTGAGAATTGTCATCTCTTGTTTGGAACCTGTAGGTGACAAGCTAACTATCTCGCCATCCACCCAATTGACGTCATCTGAACTATGTCACTTCCACGAGTCATAATTACTGTGGCCACAAAATGGCATCTCTAAGGTATACCAATCCATACCAATGGATAATTATGCCTTTCTGAACCTACTAGCAGGTGAAACAAGGCTCCTTCTAACCCTTATCTTAATATTATTCTAATATATATAATTGTCCCATTAAAAATCTACATACAGGAAGCTAAAGATTCCATAAAAGAAAGCTGAGATTTTATTTCTGATGTCTGCATTTGTTGGAAAAAGTTAGGTTTTGGGAGAGAGCTTGAGAAAAATAGTGTGGGACTTTTGTCTGTGAGGAAGTGGGAACAAGAAAGAGAGATTTCTTTTTTTATTGACCATCAAAGTGATGGCATGAAAGGCATATCACTGCCAGCCCAGTATTTTCCTGTCATCCAAACAGCATCCAAATGTTATCCTTGCCTTGATATTTTTTATTTGAATTTCATCGTTCGGGTGTGAGCGAAGACACAAAGACTCACAGCAGCGCACAGCGATGTAGGCACACAGAGTGATGTGAGTGCTCACACGCACATGCAGATGTAGATATTTATGATCTCTCTCTCTCTCTCTCTCTCTCTCTCTCTCTCTCTCTCTCTCTGTGTCACACGCACAAACCAGTCATCCACTCATAACCATGTACACGGTGCTAATCACTCCTACAGACACATGTGCACAAGTGCATGCAAGTACCTACACCGCAGTACAAACTGGCATCAATGAGTACAATCAATCAGTAATCCGGCATCATCTCCCTGCTCCCAGATTTCTTCCCTTTGCCCTCTAGTGTCTTAAATATTTAGACTGCTTGACATCAAATGCATACATGAATGTCAATGAGGCAGATCTCAGTCTCCTAATTGCGCACACATACATATACACACACAGATGTACAGAAAAGGCCGGGCATGCAAAACCAGCAACATGCAGTCAGACACAACCCATCTCAGAAAGCAAAGACAGGAACAGAGACCTTTGTAGTTTATGGCTTGGTTATTGTACAGTCAAGCTCCATTTTTTGATGGCTTGATCCAAGATAGGTTGAAGATTGCTTGTGGACACTGTGCAGGGTGAGAGTGATCTCCTGATTGTTACTTCAGGAAAATTGTCTCTTTAGTCTTTGACACACAGAGGGGAAAAAGACAGTTTGAAGCATCCTTTTTATGGTGCTGCCTTATTCTCCTTGAAAGTGAAACCAGTAATAAGGCAGCCCTTTAAAGCGCCTGTCTATCAAGGATCCCATCTGAGACGAAGCTACACAGTCAATTCCTTTACACTCTGGAATGTAAAATCTGACTCCATTTATTGTGTAGTAGCCATGCCTGAAAGCCCTAAATCAAATACTGACTTTCATCAGAGGATTTTCCTCTTTATCGGCAGATGCCTTTAAAGTTTATTCCTTCTAGCATCTTGATTATACTGAAACTCACAATTGGATGATTTCCAAATTATAGAATGTCCACATATTCTGACCCCATCCCTCCATAGACCTAGGAGGCACCAAAATATTTCCAACAAAACAGTCATGATAAATGAGCTAATACAAATGAGCCTAAACTGGGAAATAACAAATGTAAATGCTGGCACTCGGGAGGGCCCAGATCAGGCTCGGAAGAAGCTGTCTCTGAATGATATTTAGGGAGGTGGCTGAAAGCCAGATGTTTTTGTGTTGTGTTTAAGTTTTTGGTGGAAAATCAATTTGCTATTTGCCAAAAGCATTTATGAATTCAGTAACCATAAGAGCTCATTAAAAGTGTCTGTTATTTGCAGTGAAATATTTCTAAATTTTTCAATCATTCAGTCGAATACACATCCTATGAATCATGAAGTCATTGATGCCTTTCAAGAGGTACTGTGAATGGTTCTGGGATGTGTTGCCTTTTTTACCACTGCTCGGTTTGAAAGTGGCTTTTGTATCTGGAACCGCCGATTCTCTCGAGTGTGTTTGTGTACCGTGTCAAAACTGTTTGCATTCACTATGTGACACACCGTGCAATCAAACCTGTAGAAAATAGCACTTTGATAAGTACGATTTTATTAAGACAAACGGAAAATATCACCTTGCCAGCCCCCTTAAAAGTTGGCTAGGAAGCTCTAGACATCTCCTGGAACCATAGACAGTGAGGTCTTTTATCTTTGACTGTGGTAGATGCAGAGTTTAAATCAGGCAGTGAGGAGTCACCCTTGTAAAACATTGAGTAATGCACTTTAAGAAACCAGTCCCTTTAATGAGACTTGCCCAGGATAGACATGCTACATCAAATTACACCCCTTCCTGCACACTGCCTTGGTAAAAGTGTTTGTTTGAGCCTAGAGCTTTTCATTGTTTGTTCTACTCCGAGTTAGGACTGAACTGAGTATACAAGTCCATAGCAAATAGTGATGCCTGTGCCTATCAAAGCCTGCCTCCTGGTTTTGATGTACTTTTTGAAATTCCTGTCCTGAGATTTGCATGCAAATATCAACATGTTGGAAGTGGCGTAGAACACCATGTGGGGCATTCTCAGTGTGTATTTGTGTCAGAATGTCTTAGAAAATTGTAAGTTGTCAACACCTACAGTATTTGCTATAATGGCATTGCATCTGTTTATGTACATGGTAATTTAAAGGAAAAGGCTATTTGCACCCCTGGTGCAAATATCAATGAATGCTATTTGCACCCCAGTACAATTAGAAGTGGATGCTATTTGTACTCTGGTATATATAGCAAAGTGTTCTATTTGCACCTGTCTTGGTGCAAATATCAATGTATGCTATTTGCAACCCAGTACAATTAGGAGTGCATGCTGCGGGACTGAGTGTCGGAGGGGAGCGTCTGGAGATATGCGGAAGACTCCCGTATCCCACCGGGACAGCGGGATAAATATAAGTCGCTGTTCTCTTCTGTATATCATATAATAATTTCTGTCCGGTGAGATCTATCACTTCCCGGCGTGAATAAATGTCAGGTGTGGCGTGTGAGCGTGAGCAGCTTGAAATGCGCGTTTTAAATTCAGATATTTTCGATTGTATGCATTTACTTAACAAAGTTATGAAAATGCAGCAAGGTTTTTCCGCTGAAAACATTATCAACAAATAACTGCTGCTGCAAAGACTCAAACCCTTGTCTCTTGCCCTAATGACGGACATGCTACCCATTACACCACCTCTCCGGTCCTATGAAGTGATGTGACAGCCCAACATGTTTGCTAATACGGAAGATAGATATTGGCGACAAATTATTTCTAACTGACAAACTGACACTTGTATGCATTCACTGAGGAAAGATTATGAAAATATAATACAACTTTTCCGCCAGAAATGTCTTTAGAACAAACATTAGAGATGAAACCTTTCTAAATTCGCCCTTTTCTGTTTTCTGCGTGGAAGATTAACGTCCGCCATGTTTTCACGTTGTTATACGTCTAGGGTGCAAATAGCTCAGCTGTGTGGCCGAGGCTATTTGTACCAGGGGTGCAAATAGACACTCCGTAATTTAAAAGTCTAATGAAATGGAGAATGAAAAAAATCCAATCTGTTTTACTTCCTGACAAACATACTATCTGTAATTATTATATTATGCTGTACGAGTAGGTGTAAATAAAATGTCCAACCTCTGAACTCTGATATTTAGCACCTTGTGGGTTGACGTATACCAAACCAATTATTACATATTAAGTAACCATTATTCAGGTCCGCAGGGCAGGGGAAATAATGAGTGTCTAAATTGTTCAAAACAAGACTCTAAAACAAGCCCAGTTTATGAATGAATTTAGCCTTTTTACCTTTTTAAATACCCAATGTTCATCATTTTCAAGAAAATCAAGATGTAAATGTTAACTGTATCTTTTGGGGTTTTTGTTTCTTTGGCTTTTGATACCGTGTGTAAAGCTTTTATCCTTTCAGGTACTTGTCAACTTGGGAGCCTGCTGGTGATGAGGCCAGCTCTGTACTGAGTATAAATTCTGCTCAGTTACTAGAACATCATGGACCTCATAAACAAGGGCACCCGCCTTTCTGATTTCTCTGAATAATTTCTCTTTGATTTACAATTTGAAGCAATAATTCAGTGAGCTGTGTCCCACCGCACAGTTATGTTTAGACAGGACACACATCAAGTTTATAATGAAAAATGCCAATTCAAGGGATATTTTAGGGATACTAGATCATGGACTAAATCAGAATATCTTATCATATTCAGTCGCTTGGTTTCAACTGGTAAAAAATAAAATTGAATGGTCTTTAAAGAATAGTTTGACTTTTTTGGTACTAATAAATCATTTTTTATTGTAAATATTCTGTTAATGGTTCATGTCAGTACTTTTGAAATTTCAGGACTTGGCGTAGAGTTTGATGACAAGATCAATACCACTCTACACTTTACACTTATCAGTACACTTATTACAGTACATATAATGCCAGAGGAAAGAGACGCTTAGCTTAGCTTAGCCTAGCCTAAATACTGGAAGTAGGAGGAAACAGCTAACATTACTCCACCCAAAAGCAAAAAAAGAGGGAAAAAAACCTAAGCACTTCTAAAGTTCATTAGTAAAAATAGTGCACTGCTTAAACAAATTCAACACAATGTAATAATTAGCTTGATTTAGAGGTGCCAGTGGGTTTTATTACCTTTGCCCTGAGCCAGGCTAGCCGTTTCCCTCAAACTAAGCTAATAATCTCCCAGCTAGGTACATATTAAACACAGACATGACATAAATATCAAACTTCAAGTCAAAGCAAATATTCATAAAGAGAAAAGCAGAGGGGCTGTTCACCTATGAGGATCACATCTAACATTTGTGTGTAAAACTCTTGTCAGATCAAAGTGAATTTCATGTCTACTTAAATCTCTTTCTCTCTGTGTTTTTCAGGCCAGAGGTAATCATTCTAAGCGTGGCTACGTGTGACATCAGCCATTGTGACGTAAAGTGATCGTGCTTCCGCTGAAGACATTGCTGGACGTTATAACAATCCATTAACCTCTGTTTTTTTTCATCATGTCAGGGGCTCAATAAATATTTGCTTCATACAACTATAGTTAACTTTTATGGGTAATCGACTGTTCTTTTGGGACTGAACCAAAGTGAGATTCATCAAGTGAAGCGGAGGCAAGGGACACATCCCAGTCAGTGCTTTAGTTCATTAGTGAACATCTGTATGCTTTGCACACACGTTAGGCCTTAAATACAAAATGAAAACTGTATGCACTTTCAAAATGAATTGAGTGATGCGTAGTAATAACAAAATCTCATTGTGCTATGTTGATAGTGAAATGGCGATTATTCAACAGTGCAGTGTCATTTTCGCCAGTGGACCTTCTCATACATAATGCATCCAAATCATTGCATTTTTCCTCCATTCTGGGCTACAATGCATATTTCATCAAGTCAGTGAAATATTAAGCACTCTTATGATTTGATATTCTCTTCCAAGGGGGATTTCAGTTTATATATTTTCTTCACATCACTCGTGTCTCCTCTGGGACCAAACTTCCGAGTATGTGTGTATTTGGTGTTTACTGTTGTTTGTTTTCAGGAGACATGTTTGATTGGTTAATGCTGGAGTAATGATCAATGGGGCAACCAATCAATTCTAGAGATTACCAAGGCTCAGAGGCCATTGATCCATAAGAGGGCGCAGCGCTGAACGGCAGGTTGGGCTCATTCCAACTCATTTGATTGAAATTAGAGGAGCTCAAAGTGTGTGGCTTCCCTTCCTCCCTCTGCCCTCAAATTTCAAATGTCAATTGTTATTCAGGTGACGGAGATTGATGAGAAATTGTAGGAGGAGGAGGTGTGTGAGGGCACCAAGTCAAAACGATGGAAACAAAGGTCTTCCACTTAAATCCTTAATCTTACAATAGAATGAAAGGATATGACTATGAAGTATTTAACAACAGGTAGCCTATTAATATAAAGCCATTATACTGTTTCAGCCTGGTTCTCAAACCTTATGTATTTTTAATTACAGGTATCGATTTCTACATTGATACAAAACATGTTTTATTGTATTTATATGTAGTTTGCTCATCATTAAATAATTGTTCATGTAAAATGATTACTTTTCAACCAAATGTCAGAAGTTATGCTTTACTGAATATGAAAAAGGTTGTTGGGTATAAAAGTTTAAGTAGGTGTGGTGCAAGCCTGACATTTGTTTTGAACACTTTCGTCATTTAAAAAGAGATCACCTTCTGACAGATGAGCTAGTGATGTTACTTTTAGCACATTTAAGTCATGCAGATGAGAGAAGCGATTCAAGAAAAACATAGAAGACGACAAAGAAGATGCATTATTTTTTGTATGCCTGCAAACAATTGCCACCACAGTTTAATGAATATACTCTGAAATTTATGTTATATTAAATTTAATTAATTAATAATTTAAAACAATTAATAATTAAAGGAGTAGTTTGACATTTAAAAAATATATATTTAATAACTTTCATGTCAAGAGTTAGAGAAGATTGATACTGCTTTCATGTCAGCACAGTGAATACAGTATGAATCAGGAGATGCTTGTATAAAGACTGGGAGCAAGGACTAACAGCTGTCCTCCAAGTCACTGTGAAGTTGCCAGGCAACTAGCAGAGATGCCAGGAAGTCACTGTATCTGGTCAGGAAATAGTTCAGGACATAACTCAACATAAAACCATAAAACTTGTCATTTCTACACCTCAGTTCTTAACTGATTAAGCTAACAAAATCAAATGTGTTCATTTTAAATTTAGTAGTAAATAGCAGTTTCTCCTGTCTCAGTGCTAAGCTAACTGTCTTCTGGCTGCATCCTAATACTGAACAGACTGTTATATTAACAGCAGTGTCAGTCTCAGCAAGAAAGTTGATAAGAGTGTTTCCCAAAATGTCAAACTATTCCTTTAAGACTAGAATCTAATTTTATCACAAAAACACTTCTCCCCAGTTATTCATCCCTGTCTCATTTTTAATTCTTACAATTTGATCTAGACATATTCATTGTGTTGGAGTTATTACTCCCCCCTAATGCCTTTCAGCTTCAACAGTTCATCTTAAAAATAATCCATTACTTCATCACCTTATTGAATTTAATGTGGTTTAGACCCTACAAACTTTTACACACAACTTGATGATATCTGAGATACAAGAGTTGAGTGATAACCTGCAGAACAAATGTCTGACACGTTCTGATTGACCTCATTGTGCCAATTAGGTTGTAGACCAATCACCATAATAAAATCTGTACTTTCTGAGTAAGCACTTGACAAATTGTGTCCTGTCTTGGCAATATCCATTTCATTACAGTGACACTCATATTTGAATACCAACAAGGCTGCTGTTGTCTCACAACTTGAGGTGCCAGCGTGGCAGGTGTTCACATTGATAATATTGGCTCAGGTGCAGCTGATTTGGATAACATCAAACAAATGGTGTGACTGAAGCAGTTTCACACTCTTCTTATGCCTGACTGCCTCTAAGTGACAGGAATAAAAAGGGACCAGCACAAATAGTGGTAACTTTAATCATTCCCTACAGGAATTTATGATGTTGTGATCTCAAAAGGCAATTTAAGTAATCTGTGTGTTATTTGGAAAAACTTGTTGCAAAATTGTTCCAATCTTCACAGTAATTTCGAAAGAGAAAAGCCATATTTTGCGTTTGAAACAAAATCAGAAAGTTACAGTTATAGACCCACTAAACCTTAGCCTCAACAAACCACCTTCCTTGCAATCTTGTAAAAGAGTCTCATTTCATAAAAAGATTGTTTGTACACTGACAAAAAAAAGAGAGCATAAGTAGAAGAGGCTCTTAAAAAAGCAAAACATTCTATTCATTTTATATGCACTTGGGATGAAGCACTTTTTAAAGTCTTTCAGTTCATCAGTATTCTTAACTCTGCAATGTAACTGATGGGATTCAAGCCCCATAGATACACAGACAGATAGAAATGTTATTGATTCAGAGGAAAATTTAGGCATCCAGTAGCTTATATGACACATACAAAACACCAAAACACACAAGAATGAAAGAATAAAAACATAGCAGTGAAGTGATAGTTTAGCCACCAGACCTACTTCCAAGAGCCTTCACTATTATAAAGCATTGCAAGAATTGTAATGACTGTAAATACAAAAAATACAATAGAGATAAATATATAAACAAATACAAATGTGTAAGGCTCACATGGCCAGTTACTCAAAGCCCAGCTGCCTAATGACAGAATGCAGGTGATTATGGGTAGCAACAGAGAAGCAGTGTCACAGCTAATAGTCCCATCGCTGGGAGGAGTTAAATAGCCGTATGGCCTGGGGGCAAAATACTTCCTCAGTCGGTCTGTTGAGTAGGACTGAGACAGCAGTCTGCCACTGTACATACTGCTCTGCCTAGTGAATGTGCTATATAGAGGGTGGCAGCCAATGTTCATAGACAACAGTTTATTTAGGGTTCTTTTCTGCCACTGACATAAGGGAATCCATGGAGCCAGCTCTCACATACCTGGCATGAATGGTTTTGAATATGTCATTTGACTCTACGTTAGTCGCTTTCTTGTAAGAATCATTTGTAGTGTTTTTTCATGTTTTGGTGAGCCAAAGACAATGTTCCAACCGAGTGGACAATAGTAGCAGTTGTATTCTATTTTCACAGAGACAGACCAACAACACAACACCAGAAAGTAACTAGTTTGCTTTTCACTGCACAGGACTGGAAGCTTAAACTAAACCTGGAAAATCAGCTATGCAATATCCTCCCCACATCATAAAGACACACTACAGCCTGATTTCATCGTACTGTGGGAAGAACAAATGGAGGAGGCCTAGAAGCAGAAAAGAGCAAAGTATGAGGAGCTGAAGAACAACTGCCAAATAGGAGGCTGGAGAGCCAAGTGTTGGCCCGTGGAGGTTGGGTGTTGGGGCTTTGCAAGCCAGTCACTTTGCAAAGCATATGCTACACTCAGAATCACGGGAGAGAGATGATAGAAAGCCATTTCTATCACCACAGATGAAGCCAAGACAGCATCAAGATGGCTCTGGCTAAAGAGGGCAGTGCCGTGGGTTGCTGCTAGGCCGGGGTCTGATCAATCCCGGTTGGGTTGCAAGGGTGAGGGTGTATAAAAGTTCAAAAGACCAGAGACACCTGAAAACCTCTGGTAATATCACTGATGATGTGCCCTAGCCTTGCATCAAGAAGATGCAACTGTAATAACACATTGAAAAAGAACATCATCAGCACAACTTACTTATTCTTAAACCTGTAAATAACCCTGAGGGACTGTTTTTATCAGCCTTAAAGGCAACTTTATAATCTAGTACTTAAAAAATATAATAACAATAATGTATTTATCGAGCTTTTTGGGTTGTAAGCAATATCTGATCTGACCTTTCCGTATTGAAAAAGATTAAATACATAATTTTAACTGCATCTGACTATGTTTTTTTTTTTGTTTTAAAAAAAAAATATCACTACAGTTTACTACCAAGAAACACAAAGGCATATGTATGCACTTTTTAAAAATATTATATATATATATAAACTGGAGTACCTTTAAGCAACAAAAGATGAAATGATTCAATGTAAGAGCCAGGGAATTGATGGCATATCAGTGGTAGTGTTAGCTGGCCTTGAGCTAGAAATGTTGCATTTCTAACATTATTTTGTCCACTTTACTTCTGAAAGGGTTACAAGACTCTTTGAGTAGTGTCCCTGGTTCTGAAACACCCTAGTCATTTTCTAGGCCAGCAGCTGACCTGTATGCTACGACTTCTACAGTGAATATTTCTCAACGCTGTTGCATTGGATGATTGCCTTTTGTCATTTGTAACTTCTTGAAATTATGTGACATGGTTGCATTTGTTTGCAACATTGGACTATTTCATTTTCTTAAATTGTAGTTTTTGGTTTTCTTATTCAAGGCTGTAAAAAGAAAGCTGATGAAGGCCCTGTCCTGAAATCTGTTGCTTGAATAAAATGAAAAACTCTGGCAGTATATTTTCCACTCGAGCACTGGTTGATGTACAGTGCAATCTCATGAGTGTTAATTTGCCAAGCAATCACAGCTGGTAAGCATGTAAAAAGCTCTTAGCTAATTTTCGCTTTTGTTTCTGAATACATATTGCTTAATAATCACTTCAATTATGTGTTAATGTATGTTAAATGACAAGTCGAGCATCAAATACATGGATTAACAGTCCCTTTTTAAAAAGATTACTGCTAATGCCTTTGATCAGTGATGTGGTTGAGTAGTGACAAATTGACTGATTTGTATGATGGAGACACTGAGCTGGAGAAGTTGCCGATGAGAAGCTGGCAGGAATGATTTAAAGCCTCGAAAGCATGGCGGCGATTAACAGTGTTTTTGGGAGACTTTGTATTCATCATCTCATATATTTGCTTCATAGACAATGCTTTACACAGCTTTCACACATTTACGGAAGTGTCCCTGAATCTTCTGGCAAAAAACAAAAGCTAATAGCTGAATATATTATATATATTATGCATTCCAATCCATCTATAATGCCCCACTAATGGAGTCAAATGCAGTGACCATCATACCTCTGTGAAATACACAAGCAAGCAGTAAAAATTGGTTTTAGATGTACTGATTTGCAACTAGTGCTTTCGGGAGCACTTCAGCAGTACCATGAAGACTAACATTAGCCCGCATGGTCAAAGAACTAATAAATAAAAGTACTGAATCAACTGATTTCAACATCTCTTTATAGCAAGGACATGGTTTGTGATATTGCATGTCAATGCACATAGTATGAGTAGGATGACTCATTTAGAGATAGAGATTACAATACAGATAAAAAAGAATACAAAAGAACACAAAAGAGAAACAAAAAGAGTAAAATTAAGAAAGAAAGCAGTGCAGCAAATATCACTGCAGTGGATCGCTGAGGCTTTGCTGCTAGCTGGCAGTACTGTATGTGTGTATTGAAATCAAGTGCAACATTGTATACTATAGATTACCTAATGAGGGCTGTGCCTTAAAAAGGTTGGCATTTCCAGCACCAGCTCCCCACCATGCATATGCACTTGCTGATGGGTTTTCAAGGGCTTTCCACAGAAAAGGATGCATCCAACAAGATGAAAGAAAAGTCAGCATTTTAGTTGCACAGTGACTCTGCTGGCCTTTCAGTTTTCCATCTCCCCTCAATATGTGTGTGTGTGTGTGTGTGTGTGTGTATGTTGGTGTGTGTCGCTTCTTGTTTGTGTGCCCCTGAGTCCTCATAAGAAGTATGAGACCTGAGAAAACCTTTATTCATTAGCCGTCAGTGTCGCACCTCGCAAACAAGAGAGGGGAGGAGGGGCCGGGGAGAAGGGACTGATGGGACTTCAAAGGGGAGGAGGGGAGCGCAGAACATGAGAGCATAAAAAGCATTCAATTAAGACATGAACTGCAGGGTTCATTAAGCATGAGCAAGCCGATGAAAATGACCATCCATCAAAAGAGAGTGCTGTGGCAGCGCTGAAAAGCTCGTGCAGACATGCGCACATGCAACATACTTAGAAAATACATGGAGAATAGAATGTAAACTTATTAGAAATTATATCTCTGGTCTATACTTTTGAGTCATATTTTAATTCTAATATGGGATTTTTGGGAAGTTTTGTCATGTCGTGTAATGTTCCTTTTTCAAAATGAACAGTTACAAAGAACCCTCCCAGTAGGGCACCTGTTTTATTTCTCTTGCTCTTAGACATTTTCTTAATTTAGAAGAGGTTATAAAATGGGCTTTTAGCAGAAAAAAAAGCACAAAAGATGAATTACCAATCTGTTCATCACTTCATTGTGTGTACAGCATGCAGACATGTAGACCTGGAGGCACAGAATATGGAATATGAAGCACATTGTGACATGGAACATTAAATACAATGCCAAAGACGCTATATCCTGTCAGATTAAAAATGATGTTCCCGCAGGTGTAATTCAAAAAAAGTGTAATATGAAATGATTAAATGTGCGTGTGTGTGTGTGTGTAGGTCGGAATGTGGGCCTTTTGTGAGGCTTAACCAACTCATGTCAACACTTGCGTCTCACTGACATCCAAGAGACTGCAGCGCTGTGACAAGCTGTCTGCCCTTTTAGAATCTTTTCAGGCGTTCGTGTAGTTGCTCCGCTTCTGGTGGAAAGCAGAACATATGGGCACATATGGTGTTGGCAGGTAGGTTCAGCAGAGATATAAAGCAAAGAAGACACTGAGCATTAATAGCTGAATGCATATTGGACTCTCTTTTCGAAAGAGATAATAAATTTAACTAACCAACTCTGAGGAAATCACTTCCACAATATGTAAAATCACTTCTTTGAAAGGGCCGCCGGCTCTTTCTTCCCAGTAAGCAATCAAAACAGCTGTTTGTAAGTGGCCTTGCCCTCAAAAAACACAGTGTTCTCACTGTTTTCGGTGTGCTCTGCTGTGTATTTGAATGTACTCAGTGTTCTTAATCCAGCAGCACACACCAGATACTTTCAAATGAACAGTGGGAACTCGGCTTACAAAAGGATACAGCACCTACATTTTCTTGTTTATGCTTTTGAATTTGTGCTTTGAGAGTGTGCTACCGGTTTTTTCTAAAGGATTTTTTTCCTTTTATGCTTCATGAGCTAGGGTTAGTTCAGGAACCTGTAAAGCCCACTGAGACATCATATGTGATACTGAGACTGAGGATGGTGATAATTAAGTCTCTGTTGTGCCAACGTGTATCTGTATGTATGTGTACGTGTACATTAGTGTGTGCTTGTGTGAGTATTTCTATGCAAATATGTCCTTGTCACACCACCGGGTACTTGATGGTACAAAAAGGCCTGTTATTTAAAAGCTTTAGCTTTGAGTGCTCTGAAAATAATTAAAATAAATTTGCTCTAGACAAAACCTTTATTTTCCTTTACTTCCCTCAGCTGGAGATCATGAGACTTTTAACAATTACAAAAATCCTGCTCTCCTGCTTAGTAAAATCCCTCTTAATAGGCATTGTATTGAAAAAAGAAAAAATAAAGATCTGGAGCACAAGTTTAAACCTGTTCGAGTGTAGATCAATCATAACAGTTTTTGGAAGACTATGGTGCTCTGTGGCACAAAGACAGATGCTATGAATGAGAAAGATTGACCAAACTTTTGACGGGTACTGTATGCTTTGCAGCACATTTCAATTATAAAATATACAAAACAACATACTTACTGTAGCTTTAACCAAGTATAACAAAAGTGTATTTCCCATTATCATAATCTTTCACTAGCCTTAATCATCCTGCATGCACAGATGTTGTAGAAAACAAAAAATTCAAACATTGGTGCTGACTGTTACAAAATGTTGCCTCTGAACATAATAAGCCGTTTTGCACAATCATCCATATTAACATTTGGTCTTGCAACAGGTTTGAATCACATGTATATTCTATATCTGCTTGTTGGAGTGATTCATTAAAGCTTAATGAGGCCTACACCAAGTCAACTGTCCAAACCATTTCTGGAGCCACCACATCAAATGAGAAAGTCCAAATATGTGAAACATCATTTGATTGACACATCATAATACATAAACATAAGACTGGAGATTAGTGAAGAGGTGTTACTTTGTTGAAACTACCTCTTTAACAAATAATGCAGGTTAGTTACGCTACAGATGATCTCAATGATTAGCTGTCTATTGATGCAAGTTTCACCTCTCACTGGCACATGGTGACCTTCCTCCTCCTTTTCTTTTTCATATATTGATTTAATATGCACCTGTGTGTCAGCTACAATAAAGTCTATTCACACCGTTAATTCCCTCTGCCATATTTGTCCTTTTAGCACAATAAAAAGATGTGATCAATGAATAAATCACTGCTGATTAATGGGTTAGATTATTGATACATGCCCTAAATTGAACAAATATATAAATAAACAGCAAATCAACAGGCTACCCAGCCTTTTGTATGAAGTCTGCAGTATTTGCATTTTAATTGGGCTGGCAGAGCTAATGATAAAAGGCTGTAATTTAACAGCTAAATATGACTGGGAACCCAGGCAAAGCAATTAGTATTCTCTAAATGTCACGTCTTTGTATCTGGATGCATAATACACAAAATGTATTAGTCACTCTGTGGTCTCACAGGGGGACTGTTACACAATGTAGGCACACCTAGGGTACCTGTGCTCTACCACAGCATCCTCAATTGTAGAGATATATCACTTCAAGTGAAAACTAACAATCCCAAATGTGTCTATTTCACACAGACCAAATATTCCCACTGGGAGTGTGAAAAGTGCATCAGCGCTGTCTTTTCTTTTCTCACCGAGGATGTTCCAATGCACACTCACCTTAAGCAGAATATGTCTCTGGATAGGCTGGAAGTGCAGTAGGGGATGCGTTTCCCCAAAAAGGCTCTGAAATGATTATCTGAAGATTATTATCTGAAATATAAGAGCTGTCAAAATGTCTCATTTATACATTATCGATTTGCAAAAACATCATTATTAATAGAAGAGTAAACAAGTTTAAAAAATCCACTTGGCTCCATTTGCATTTACTCAGGAGTTATTCATTGAGACGTTGATGTGAGATGTGGTCGGATGGCACATTTTAATGTTGAGGGAGAAGGAGTTATTAATTCAAACTGTAACTGTCATAATAACAAACAGCAGCTCAGATGATTGGCTTTAAGCTTACATTTGATCAAACTTGAGAGTATGTGGCCTTCAGCTAATTCCTTGTTGATAAATGGGAAATTATACATCAAAGTGGACAGAGAGAAGAAAAATGAAAGATACATATTCCTCAAAGGGGCCAGACAATGTACAGGTGGTTCCAGTTCATTTCACAATGACATATTGATGAAAATCTTCAATTTGTTACTGTCTAATTGCGTTTAGGGTCTATTATTAGCTCATTTATTACAATTCTAACACTTGAAGCGGAGGTAAACAAGATCATAGTGTCATGCGTTTAAATAACACTCCCAGTCATCCCAAAGGTAATTACACAGAGGTCAATCGGCGGAGGATGACCCCGCCCCTCCCCCCACACGCACACACACAAAATAAATAAATAAAAAAAGTAAATGGGCATCAGCAATCAATATTTCACGCTTACACACAGACACAGACACACATTCACACACAGGCCTGCACACTTGTACGTGCCGTCTCTGCCAGGGAATGAGTGGCTAATCTGTGCACTCCTCCGCTCTGCTCAAACAGAACATGAGGTCCAAATTACATTTTAATGGCCTTTTCTCTCTTATTAGTGCTGCAGCATCTTTGAGTGTGCGAGAACAAAATGAAGCTTTCAACCTTTCCCATTCTTGTGTCATTTTGCCTGATGTGTTCAAGGCTTCCTGCCGATGCTCCTACACACTTCTATTACATATTGTGTCGAAGAATAATCTATGTCTAATGGCTGATGACCACATTAAAACCTATTGCAGCTGTCAAATATTTACCTCAGTGCATGATTCTCAACATTCATTTTCATATTGTGGTGTAATAGGTCTATATTGAGGAAATATCTAATTCTTTCTTTTTACTGTGTTTATTCTCCATTCTGCAAGATTTGGCGACAGGAAGAAGACTGCCTCAGTCTACTTGCTGGTAGCATCAATCGATTTCAAATTCATTTCACAAACATGCAAAAAACTTTTATGCAGTTTTTTGCAAACAGTTATGTCAAAGTCATTCGCAAAAAGAGCAAGAAAAATCTAAAAAAAACATATAATGTCATAGGATGAGTTATACAATACAGGGATAGATTTAGGCAATCAGGGCGATTCAAGTTTGTTATGTTCTGGCAGACATTTCCTTTCACTTCTTGAAAACTCTGTTGCTGCAAAGTAACCCTCACTTAAGAGGATGATTTGGGTTTTCTGCATATTTTCCACACATGCATTTTTATTGAGATTCATTCATATTTTGCATCAGTTTTTATATTTGTTTTGCAAAAAGCAACTCCAGACACACTGTACATTTTTGACATTTTGAAGGTTGCTCTATTCACCATTTTATATTAATGCACACGCACTCTCAGCTGGAGAGCATCAGCCTCCAGTGGGCAAAGCTTTGGACCAGACAAGTATAATACATAAGAGGCAGCTGCATGCAACTCCTCTTCCATTTCCAGCATGTGCTGCTGCATGTGCTGCTTCTCTTATAGTCTAGCTACAAAAACAGATTTCATATAAACAATGAAAACACACATATGGGGTATAAGATGGTCTTACGGGTTCCTTTCCAGGCAGTAAAAACACTTCCCTGCATACTGAATTAAATCATCTTTTGGTAGCTTGGATATTTAAATGAATAGATATGTGGCTGTTATAAAAAAAATAGGATTGGTTAATTGAATTGTTGAGAGAGGTTGATGCATGCGTAATAGGTGATGTTCCTTGCCTATGCCTTGTCCATTGTTTTCTTCTGCCTACTGGAAAATCTAATTACACCTGTGATTGTACTTCAATCTGAGGAGAGAGAGTCTGGTTTAAATGACTGACCTGAATAATGCTCCCATTGAGCACACCTGGTGGAGAAAATGGAAAAATAACTACTTCTTAATTCGAGGCTTTTACAGTCCTATAATTTAATTTTCATTCCTCGTCTGCATGCATGTCATACCTTACATAGACTTATTTTAGTGTTGGTGGAAAATACTGACACCGAGATATTCCGGAGCGCACCAAAGCCAGCAAGTTTCAGATTGTACAGTCAGGAACTTGACCGAGAGTGTTTTTTCGCATGGGAGCAGTTTGCCTGGGAGGCTTTGGCTCACTCTACAGCTATGATACCAAACAGTCCTTCACACCTGACTGCTTTTGATACTCCGTGACATTTTTACTGTGTACTGGGAAGAGTTGAAATCTGAGATGAGCCAAAAATGGTTTATGGTCAGGGTTGTTTTTTTTGTGTGTTTTTTTTTAGTTTTTTTAAGAACTCTTTCTGCCGTCTTTGAATATTCCCTTTTGCTTTTAGTTTTCAGAATTTCCATCTTGTCTCAACACCACATCAGATCCTCACAGAGTTAATACACTCTGCAGCATTAGGAGGGCTTTACAAAGTCACACAGACACACACACACACACACACACACACACACACACACACACACTCTCAAGCTCTCTCTCGCCACTTCTTGTGCCAATACCTTGCTAAGCCCTTTGGTTCCCACTGTACTTTGTATTAACTCAGTGAGAGTGTGCCTGATAAACGTGATCAGAGATTTCTAGTCAGCTATAAAATTGAAAAAAGTACTGCCCCAATTCTTAAACTTTTGGATTAAAAACATTGATCAAAAGCAACTCAATATATGTGTAACTGATAATAAAACTGCCTCTAAGATTATTTTGGCACTTTTCAAAACTTTTTTAAATGAATGAACTTATAAATGTCATTAAGAGCTAAGACACTGGATTATTTTAGCCAAGTAAGTAAGAGGGCAAGTGACAAAACAAGATAATAAATGAGTAATGTGCCGAGTGCACATCATCACTGATCCCCCCTCTATGTTCTGCTTAATTGGACCCAGTGAACTCAATGACATTGATTTGTTAACCTTTTCATCTTTGACCTCTGCGTGGGCTGCAGCCTAAATCATTATTTATTCTATTTGCATGGGCCATTCCTTTCCTGCCTCTATTTTAAAATCCTCATGTATGAAGTACTATTTCAGCTAAAAACAATACAACTACAGTTCCTGCTGATGAAACTCACTTGACTCCATCTCCGTCCGTCTATTGTGCTGTTTCCACCTCAAAATCTTGCTGAGTTACACTGTTTTAAGCATCAAAATTATACATCACCTACTCCTTTGACAACCAGCCTTCCTGTGACGATGACGATTCTGAACCATGACAAAAATGAGGGAAGAAAGTGACATTAGAGAGGAGAAAAAAAAGGAGAGGACAAACATAAAGAGGAAAAGCACTCAGGATTACGAATCCATCCTTTTGTGGACCTTTCTTTCAGTGATCATATGCTGCTGCCATGTCACCTCCATGGCTGCTGTTGAGGACAGGGAGTAACACTTATTATGACAGGAGGAATATTTTCACCCACTCTGTCACTAGCAATCAGTGGAGGGGAGATGGCCCTAATCATAGAGCTGTTTGACTGCAGAAAGCCTTTCCTCTAATGATTCAAACTGTTTCTGATGCTGAGATGGGTAGATGGGTTTGGCATTTCAATGGGGAACTTTACCTCACAGAGCTGAAATAGATGGTATAGATAGACAAATATACACACACATTTATAAATATATCAATGCTTTGGGAACATATGATTCAAATATTTTCTAATTGCACATTTTACTTGTTGACATTTGCTGTTGCCAATGTCATCCTGACCTGTCCACCCAAAATAACAAAAATATAAGTGTACAAAACTTGCAGCAGATCAACCCTGGGGCAAAGATAAGAGCAGTCAAATCCTCAACAAAACCACTCAATATAGATCTCTGATAAACACTTACTCTTACATTGGATTTGTCTTCCTTGGTTCTCTTTTCTTAATGTTATTTACATATGCAAATAGATAAATAAATAAATTGGCTAATCTCTATGAACTGAAACTGCTGTCAGTGCTACACAACTGTCAGGTACAGTACTTTGCCTAGGGAGGACATTAGAGGAGTTTGTTGTCTCTGGATATTTAATGGTTTAATCAAGGAAGGTTGATGGCAGGAACTGCCACATGAACATTTCCTCAGATGTCAGAGGAGCAGATGGGAAATTTTGGCTCGTTTAGATAATTTCTTCATTTCATGGCCATCCATCCCAAACTACAGACTGATAAAAATCTACTTCCAACGTGATACAGATTCAATTTGTGAGTATGTGTGTTAAGAAAGGGGCAGAGAGCAAACCTCAAACACATTTTACTGTTCAAAATTAACCATGAAATATGGAAATTGGAATCAAGCTACCTGTATGCTTTCCCCTCCATGTGTAAAAGGAATGTGAGTTAAATTGAAATTGGGAACTTTTCAAAAAGTTATGAAATTAGATGGATGGCAGTGGTTTGTAAAATGATATGAATGGTTATAAGTTCAATTGGTGCAGCTTTACTGTGGTTGCACAGAAAGTGCCTCCATCTTAGGCAGAGCAAAAGTTACAGTGCGTTCCAAATCCAACCACTAACACTCTAAGTATCCTGAATTGGAGTGCCACCAGCCCATAAAAAGGGCAGAAGATGTTGCTCGGGACTGGAAAAGTTAAAAGGGGGATGTTGAAATTGCAGGTTCTAGGCAAGGGTATGTACACATGTATGAATAATGTATGTATTTATTCGCAAAAATACTGAAATCCCCCTCCAATCAAAGTGTGTTTTTCTTATTGTAACCTGACAGCAAGCAGATGTTTGAGCTTCACTGCAAAGAATGACGTAAAACCCAAGAACACTGTTTTCAAATTCACTGTCAAAGGTGGAAAATGTGTATGTGCTTATTGAAAATCTGAGGTTAAGGCGTGTACCTGTGAGAGTGATTTGTGACATCACAACTAGTTTGAAGCCAATCCTAATCCAGTATGCAATTTACACAAATGTACATACACTGAGAATGGACTTTTCAGTAAAGTAGTAGATGTCTTGTGCTCAGCAATTAAACTTTGGAATACACAATATTTGCATATTCAGAATTTCAGGACTTTTCAATGAGCAGGATGGTGTGTAGATGAAATTTTAAGATTTATTTTTCCTCCTTTTCTTCTGGAAAACCAATGACACACAAAGCAACATATTTGCATATTTTCAAACATGTCTAGAGGGGATCTTTAATGAAACAGGTGCAAAAATAGCTTCAAATTTAATAATTTAAAAAAGCTGCTGGAACCTGCAGCTTGTCCCTCCCATTAGACCAGTGATTGGCGTTTTACCTTGTCTGCCTGACCTGACTGGAACCTACCATCTGCTCAGGTTATAGCAAATAACCTATAGAGGTTATAGCAAATAACCCGAGCTAGACCATAGGGCGAGTTAGATTGACACAAAGTTGACAAAGAATACAGAACAAATAAAGACAACATGATTACGGTTCTTCCTGAAAATCACAATTCAAATGTATGGGCACACACACACACACACACACACACACACACACACACACACACACACACACACACACACACACACACACACACACACACATATAACCACGAGTGCTCCAAATAATGAAGAACAGTCTGACCTTTCCTCCCTCAACTTAACACTGACAAGTCACTCACTGTTTTAAAGTACCTAATGAGGCACCTCTGTTTTTACTACCATTGACTAATCAATTAATTGATTGATGACTTAATCACACAGCATACACATAAAAAAACATGCATAATCACAGGAACAGAGCATGGAGTTTTGAACCACAAACTACTCAACTGAAAATTGTATGTCATCATTTGTGAAAAATGACAGACTCGCAGATTATTGAGATTTTGGACTGAGATTAATGATTTATCACACAAACAACCTTTTCACATCAAGATAGTAATACAGCTGTCAATTTTGTTAGTAAGCACTCAAGAAAAATGGCTTACAAGGCGTATAGCAGCAGCTACCAAACTACTGCCAATTAAAACATTTTAAACCACATAAATACTGAGCAAAAATGCTTTCCTAAGGATTTATCACTAAATAGCTCAATTTCCTGAGCTGTTGCCAGAGTCATTATACCACTGAGTATCCACATGACAAAATGGAAAATCACTTGCTGTTCAATGATTGGTTTCTCCTTCATTATCAACCCAAACCGGAGTATGACAAAGTCTATTATATTGATCGATACGCCTTTGAAATGCTAACTGAATAAACAACCAAACAGCAATTAGCACCAGTGACAAAATATCACGTTAACCAAATACACAAAAAAGAGTGGTCTCCTGTTCCTTTGTCGATGCAGTACAATTCTTCCGATCAATATAGTAATAAAACCATTCCATTCTTTTATTATAGGAATAATCTAGCGATGGCGAGGGGGTTGATCCCACTCCCATTCCCCAACAAATTAGTCTTCCATTCCACTGATTGCACATATGTATTCCGAACGCTGCATTTTGACCCCGAAGCACTGCTCCACCCCCCCACCCCCACCGTTAATCGATGAGGGATGGCTCTGCAGTTGTTTAACCTGCCTGGCTCTCCCTATTGAGTTTGGAGCAGGTGATACATTACATTAATAAATAAATAAGCAGGGGGGAGTAGAGCTCAGATCCAAGCGCCAATGATGGAACAATTATCTCATGGCAAACAACGCTCTGCCATCACCTGCCACAATCGAAGAAATCAATAGGACTTGGAGGGGAGGTGGAAAAGGGAGGGGGCCATGTCAGAGAGTGGATGGAGGAAGACAGAGTTGAGGTGGAGGGAAGACTGAGAGGAAATAAACAAGAGGGAATGATGAACACAGAGCACTTCCGAGTGATATAACAGACCCTCTGGTGGCCATATTGGAACGTTACCATTGACTCTAAGCAGCCAATTGCATCATTAAAATCCTGCTTGAATTTTTCCACAAAATCAAGAAAAAGGTTCATTTCTGTTCTGGATTTTTTTCTACACTGATTATTTCACTAATGACACAATTGACACATTTTACATTTATGAATAGTCCATACTCATGGGCCACTTACTTTTCCCAGAGCATTTATGGCATATATGAAATCCAAGACAAGTCTGAAAAAAGCCTGTAAGCAGGATACTGGGTTGGGATTGTTTTGTCAAACTAATATTTTCCAAGATCAAGAATTACCTGTCATTGCTTACATTTATATAATATTAGTGTATAAACATATGATATTCTCACTTTTTTGCTAAGTGGTACTAGAGAAGTAGTTCTTCAGGTTGTGGTTTGCAGACCAAAGCCCCACCTCCTAAAGTAAATCCATGGACTGAGGTCATTTTAACCTGAAGATGATTTTGGGAAATTAAGCCCACTTTAGTAGGGATTAATGTTGAAAATCATTTTGTACTATATACAAAGGGCATGTCTTGAAGTAAACTAATAGTCTGAGGCAATAATCCTTTTAAACATCTCAACATACACATCCCACAGAATATACTCAACAGTATGTTCAACTGCATATTCAAGTGAGTAACAAGTGCAACAGCTCACAGTGAGGGTTAGCCTTGTCATTTTAACAAACAACAGAAGGTTCAACAAAAAAGAGCTTGACATTTTAGATTTGTTTCATAATAACGGAACACAAATCTCAGAAGAATCAAACAAAAACATTTATTGAACAGTGAACAAAAAAATATGTGAAATTCAGTTTCACTACTGAATTTATTGGCTCAGTGTCTGGATGAGCAACAAGTGGTATGGAACTGATTCAGCAGTAAAACAGAAAAAAAGGGAAAAACTAAAAAAGATCAATTATGATCAGGGAAAGAAAAATTAAGAAATTTGTAATCAAGTCTTGTACTTTTAGTATTTTGCTAAATTCTGGTTTCAAATTAGTTTCATTCACTTTCAATTCAATGCATGAAATAAAACCTCTCCAATGTTCTATTTTTCTACATGGAATTACATTTTCCAATTTTCTATTCTTCATTTTTTATTTGGAAAATTGAATTGATGAGTGTTACATGGACCATGTATTGTATATTAATGAGCGTGATAGAACAATTCCAACTGATTCTTTTCAGAGTCAAACATGCAGTGTTTTTAAAGAGATGGCAATAGCTAAAAACAAGACATTTTTCTGTGTGGTATTTGAAACACATCAGACTAATATATTATATTACTCAGCTGACCTACACCCACACTGCAGCAGGACTTTCTTAGGTATGTGTTTTTTTAGTCTGGTTGTTAGAGATATAACCATTATTTTCTCACAGCAAGTGGAACTCCATGATAACGCCTACCACGGTTGCTATGTGACACAACTGTTAAGCCTCTACACACATACACATAACTGCGCACTGAACAGAGTATAGACAGAAAAACTTACAAAGAGGAGAGGCGTGAAAGGGAGAAATGGATCAGACTCGAGAAAAGAAAAGAGGCTGAAAGATGGAAGTACAAAGATAAAGACGGACTCTGTGATGACGCCAGACAGCCAGACTGACTAACAAAGCAGAAAAGAGAATATCTTCTTAACACTGTGCGGGCCACAAGCCATAATCTTCTCTGTAGGTGTTCAGTGCCTATAGCCACAGACAGTCATTTAATCCAGTTTTGATGAAGGTGGAGGAACAGTTTTACAGGTTTCTCGTTGTTATAAATGGCTTCAAGTTGAGAGCAGCTCACTATAACAGGTCATTTCATGTATTAGGGCCATTGGGTGAATTTTTCTCCTTTATTCTTTGAGCCTGGGAACTTGGCTGTGATGAAGGGAAACAGTGTGGTGGTTATAATGTCCCCTTTCACTGTTCCTTTCCAATATATTTTCATGAATTCATAATATGTGCCTTATTTCCAGCAAGCTGTTGGGAGGCATTTAATAGTCATTAGGCGGTGTTCCACACACTAGAGTTCATACTTCAGTACAGTCGATACTCTGGGGGTTACAGTAAATGTGCATGCTCCCTTAGCATTTTCAGAGAATGTTATTACTAATTTCGCTGCTATATTACACAGTGAAGATAATATCTGGGTATATCAAGCATCTTTACTGGATTTTGCACTGACTATTGCTCAATTCAAGTATACAGATTACTATCACAGCTTTACACAACATATTATGTTATCAGGGTGTTACTGTGTCTTCCACACTAATACGAAGTTTTAAATCAAAACTGATATTCATTGAATTACTTACAATAGCAGAATATTAATATTTGTCACCCCGACTAAAAGATTAAACTTCTAAGACCTCAGACTTGTCAATGTGCTTTTATTGTTAATTTGATATTGATAAAAGCTTAAATTAAGGCTGCAGACTCGGCACTTGAGTTTGCCTTCTCAAAGTCAGGCTGATGAGCCGTGAGGACTTGTCATTGTAATGAGCGAGCCTCATTATGAACCAAATCACCCTGTTCTCTTAGGAATTCAGCATGAAGAGCACTCTTTTAGGTAATTAATCCAGTACAGTGGTTTATAAATGCTGCTACTGCTATCAGTACATGCACATTACTGTACAGGGCTTCATTTGCTCATTACCACAGTAAAGGGTCAAGAATATGTTAAATGAGACCACCTTGGCTACTATAGGTATTACCACTCCGACACCAAAGTCTTTTCTACTGAAGTTTCATATCAATTGTTAAGAATTATGTTCCGCAGATTAAAAGGAACGAAGGAAGGACAGAAATGCATGAATGGATATACTGAAGAAATGTTCCATGTGTGAGAGGACATTCTTGGCAAAAAGAAGGACATGGAACATCCTTCACTGTTGAAAAAAACACATGTTCTCCAAGAAGAATGCAAACTATTTAAGTGTCAAGCAGGAGAACTGTCGCTTTGCAAACACCCATTTTAACTTCTCCCATGTGGCACCAGTTCAGGTTATCATTCAAGCTGTCTTGTTTTGTTTACTCCTCCATGCTTGCCAGTTCAAATGACAAACAAGTGATATGCTGGAAAAGGAAAGCTTGAGAAAATCTCAGCTCTGGGAAAGCTGTCATCCGTGCTGATGTGAAAGTAAAGCAGGACAGAGGGGATTGTTACATGTAACGATAAAAGACGCAGTTACTCCGGACTTCAATGTTTAATGTGTCAGAGCTATGGCCACTCCGACTCCACTTTAGGTTTAATTATTAACAGAACAGCACTGCCGACAGCTCAGCTTCCTGTCAGATGTAGGGGAAGAAGACAGACGCCGAGAGTAAGGATTTTAAAGACATAGCTTGCAAATCATCTGATCTGATGCAAAATGTGTGTGTGGAAAATGGACGCACACCAGAGTGTGTTTAGATGGGGCTGATGACTGTGCTTGATGTGGTGGCTCCTCCACACCTGCGCTGCCATCTGTGCCCCTGCACCCCCTGTGACCGCTGCGCTTCCTGGCACACAACAAGTGTCGCACAGAAACCTTGATGAACACATCTCACTCTCCTGTCCTCTGGAAGGGAGAGACAAAGACTTTGCCTTTTGATTCGCTTTTATTAGATGAAACAGATGCAAAAAACAACTTACAGGAATAGTTCAGCATTTTGGTAGATGCGCGTATTTGCTTTGTTGCCCAAAGTAAGATGAGAAGATTGATACCATTCCAATGTCGGTAGAGAAAAATATCTAGCTGCAGCCAGCAGCCGGTTAGCTTAGCTTAGCATAAAAACTGGAAACAACTAGCCCAGCTCTTTTAAAAGATAACAAAATCCACCGATCAGAAACTCTAATGCTATTCTCTGAAGGTTTATGTGCAGTTTATCTGCTATTTCTAGCAGAGTATGCTTTAAGCTCAACAGCACACATACAGCCATACAGTACAGTACATCTTGCATTCATAAAACACTCAACAGTCTTGCCTGCAAAAGACTGATGAAAGAAAAATACAAACAAGACAGAAAAAGGGAAAACTTATCATGTGGGTATAGTTCATTTGTGGATATTTTCTCTGAAAGGGCTAAAAAACCTCCTTAGGCCCAAATAGAACAAAACATAATTAATTAGACAAACACACAGCTCTCCCACTCATACACACAAATGCACAGTTACCATGACCGTGCAAGCATCTCCCACAGTGCCACCTTTTCTGTCTAACTCTGTCTCCACAAGCCGCGCCGTTTCATCGGCACGGCGTGATGTCCTGCGTGCATGCCTTTAGGAACATGGAGGGACATGGCTGGAGCATTTAGTGCACTGCTCACATCGACAATAGCGAGAGCCACCAGAGAGGGCTGCCACCCCCCGAGGGGCACTATGCACCTCCTAAGTGGATCACTCTGCGTTGTCACAACGTTTTCATAAAGCTCAGTGGGACGGGGCTGTGTACTCCTTTCATCACCAGCAAACCCAAATGAGCTTTGTCAGGCTCGCTAATGCATGCTGGTGGCTCTGCAACTTTCGCTGAGTGTCTGCACACGTTTGTGTATGTGTGTCGATTTCATATTCAGCAACAGTGGTGGTGGTGGTGGTGGCGGCGGGGGGTCTTTAAACATTCACCTTCATACACAGTACTTACATGTGAGGCTGTAGTTAGCGCTCATTCTTTCCCCCTGCTGTTTGTTTGCGCCGCGGTTCACAGTGTGGTCAGAGTTGGTCAAGGACAGAGTTAGACACTAACTCAGCAGGTCAGCGGCTCTAATTGCTGCCGGTCATTGGGTAAATGTTCCCCCTGTTTCCCTCTCACGCCAAGTGGGGACATTATAATGATGAGGGTGAAAAACAGAGCGGAGGGAGTTGGAATATAAGAGAAAAAAGAACTGAGGAGATGAAGCAGCGAGGAGGTTAAAGTGATGTGGAGGAGCAGGAGGCAAGGGGGATGAGGTTAATCACAGTGCTGAGCGCTTGAATATGTTGCATCAGAGAGAAAACAGGGTCTGATGATGATGAATCAGAAGAAGGATGATGATGGTTTACTTATTGGATAGACAATGCTTAGCCATGGCTTCACATGTCCTGCGAAATGTCAGCCTTCTTGCAAAGCATCTCTGCCTCCGAAAACATCCTCAAAATGTAACATCACTGTGAGAGAAGATAAGAGACGAAGGAAAAGGGTTGGAATGATGATGGCTGATAATGAGGAATATGACAGGTTGACTAAAAAATAGCAGGAGTAGTCATAACGATATAGCTCAGATGCTTTCACTTTTATCCACTCAGTATTTTCTGCACTCGGGTCTTCCAGGTTTCCCGAGGTTAACACAAATCTCTCTGATTGAGTGCGTTACTCTCCGGCAGCTTCACATTCAACCACCATTTCCTATTCTAATCGGTAGCCTCATTACAATATGAATGTGTTAATAGAAGCCCATGTGGATCTTTGCTGGGATGTCACTTTCTACAATAGCCTGTTAAAGCAGCAGCGGTGTGTGGGGGGAAAGGGAGGGAGAAGGGGGCAAAGGAGTGGGAGAAGTTACAACAACAACTCAGGGATAATTATGGATAATGTTGTGGCTTTGATGTCTTGTACCTGTGCCTGAGATGGCCCATATAAATTCCCCATACAACACATTTATACATACTGTCTCTTTATTATGTGTAATTGCATAATCAGCTATGCAAAACACAAAATGTTATTTACTCCTAGTGTGTTATCTTTTCTAAAAAACGACTTCATCATGGCTTTGCCCTCGTAGACCTGTTTGCCTCTCTCCTGCAAGGTGGTGAGATGTTAATCTTCCTGGTGTCTGGATCTGATTGCTCCCACCGCTCTGCACCAATGACCCCTTGAGATAGACTTGCATCCTTCACATGAACCTACGCACGTACTGTACATGCACACAAACACACTCTTCCTTTGTTCACTTGGTCATCTCATTTCCTATCATCCAAATCCTCTCATTTCCACTCTTTTCGCCTACTTCACCCTATTATAGTATATACTCTCCCCTCCCTCCCTCCCTCTTACAGTCTCTGTGCCCTGATCTGACCTTAAAAATCACAGTTGAAATCACATTTTAAGACCTTCAGAGATGTATTAGAATGTCTAGAATGTAGTAATTAGAGATTTCATTCCTCCCCACTCAGCGACAGGATTCATTGTGCTGCATGCCCACACTTACTCACTTAGATGAATATAGAACGGGGTTAGTCTGGTAGCATAATGTGGATTTTATCTGCTTTATTAGTGCTGTAGCACATTGTGTGTTTTATCTGCTTTATTAAACACACTTGGACTTAACAATTCATTTCCTGTTGTCTTTTTTTTCTCTCACTGTAAACTGTCCATTGGATTAAGACTGCAAAGCATTGTCTTATTTCTTTATTGTGTCATCATTCTTTATCATGTGGTTCTTTGTTATGGTCATGGATCATAAATCTCACATCTGGCGAAGACACAGCCGGTGTTCCACTATAACTGCAGACCCTGTTTTCACACCCTTGCCAATCATGCACAGTCATATTTTCAACCTTTTTCAACTCAATTTCCACATACACATTTTTTTGAAGTCTGCCTAAATTTATCCTCCTTCCCTTTTCATCATTTCACCTCCCTCAGTGGATATTTCTGCTGTAAGTGGACCTTCTCTATGATTTAAGTAGACCATCCTGGAGGGGTATCATGATCATGATGATGATAATCATTATTATGTCCGTCACTCTCAAACCATATCTGCCCCCCAACCCCATCCCACAGCTCTCAGCTAATGACGGTCAACCTCAGGCAGAGAGCAACAGCAGAAGGACGAGCGTAAGAACAAAACAGGTCTAAATCTAAATATAGAACAGACATCTTTGTTTACCAATGAGTTTAACTTTCACGAACAGGACGTCTGCCACTTTGTGTGATTGCATGTCATATAAACAGAGGCGCAGGTATGTTTTGTCTGTCTGAATGCCTGCTGACAAAGAAATGTATCTATTTTACTTACATACTATTAGGAGAGTAACTGAGTCTGTGAGTACATTTGCCCGTGCATGATAAATGTTGTTTTTGGTTGTGTAGCAGTTGAATGTGTGTGTGTGGAGAAAAAAGAGAGGGACAGGGCAGATATGATTGCAAATATCCCTGCAATGTCATTCAAAATGAAACACTGCACAACAAGGATGACTTATGACGCTTCACGTAAGCATACATATGTATTGAAGGTGAAATTATATGCAACTGCATAAATTTACAATGCCAATTTCCCATACCATGTCTCAGACTTGTCTTCAGATATACATGTATTCCCTAAATAACAATCTCCTCCACACGTTAAATGTTTAATATATGGCATTAAACGGCTAAAGCTCTTCAGCTTTACACATGCACAGTGACATGCACATGTGAATCCACCAGAAGATGAAAAGCAGGGGGTATAAAACAATAATAGGCAGGTACAGAGTCACACTGTACTGTCACATAGCTTGTGCCCGAGTCTATAACTAGGTCGTGGTGGGCCTGCCTCATCTGCGCAGACACACACACACACAAAGAAACACACAGACACACACAGCTGGTGGTAATTTTAGCAGACAAAAGAACCAAGCTGCGTGCTGACTACCACCTTAATGCACCCTGACACAAACGAGCGGTCTTGACACAATACCTTTCGATCACAATGTGTTTGTGTTTGCGTTAGCTCTGCCACTTCAATCAAGGCCTCTTTGTCTGTCTCTTGCCACTTTGTCAGCTCTAAGGGAGGTTTGAGCACAGAACAATCTGGGGACATTCTGTGTAATCCCTTGAGACCATTTCAGAGATGGGCTTGGTACCACACTACTGACTTTTCTATGAAGTTAAACTTCTTAAATACACAGTAACTGGGGCAGCAAAAGATCAGAAAATGAAAAAAGAGAAAATTTCTTTAAAAGTCTCTTTCTCACTTCAGTTTAACTTGCTGTATTGTGTCTACCCTTCGCATACTCTTTTTTTTAAAAGATGGATTTTGGCATTGAGCCTTAATTTTATAGAGATAGTAGAGTAACAGGATATGCGTCGAAACTAACAATGTGGTCATAGGGTATGAGTAGTAATTTGGCTACTGTATGCTGCATTGTTTCATTCATTTGAATATGCATGCACAAAGAAAACCATACATACACACATACACGCACACACGCACATGAACACACACAAATGCTTTGCAGATACTTGGCAAGTGACAAACTGCTTACACACCTCTCTGGGTGCCAATGCCTTGAGTCAAATTATCCAACACTTTTCACACAGGGAGCACTTACACAACTTTCTCCCAGTGGGGACTACATTGAAGGTGTCCTTTTGCTAACAACACTATCATGGACACCCACCTACACGTGCATGCACACGCATTCCTGAGCGCTCACACCTGCACACACTCGCACTCAGACACGCGACTCTGTGCACTCCTTTGGATTAATTACAGACATTTTAATCACTGAACTCTACTCCTGTGGGGCACAGCAGACATAGCAGCGAGTGGGCAGAAGTATAGGCCTTTGACTGATTTCAACCTTGGCTTAATGATCGTTGTTTGAGCGTGAATGCTTTACTACTATGGTATATGCCACTTCTTTTCAGGGTGCTTATAAGAATCAAGGATACTCAGTAATAACTATCATTATCATGCACAAAAATGGTTTAAATTGATTAAGTGTAGCATTTCTCTATCCTAGAGACTAAATAAAGACATTCAGGGGTATAGCATTGCCCAGGGTATTTGTTCAGGCATTTGATGGACTCAGAGTAAAATAATCATTACCAATATTTGAGAAGCTGGAATGTTGGTATTAAGCCTTGTGTATTATACCAAAATTGAATTTAAAAAGGAACAAATGGTACATTTCATTAAAAGCATTTGTAGGGCTTGTATTGTTTACCACCTAATCACATAAGATTTGCCAGTCAAACAGCTCAATGCAGATGAAACCAAATCTCCAGCTTTAACTTTTCTTCTCTTGGCAAGCATTGCACAAACACACATCAAGAGATTTTATGTCAGGGAAAATAAAACCTTTAATCACTTTGTTTAACAATATTAAAATATTGAATAAAGACACTCACACTGCACCACTTTCCTTCACACTGCATACAGCTCAAACTTTTCCTCGCTCGCTTATCAAAAGTGGCATACTGGTAGTATGAAAAACAACAGGACTGGCTTCCTGGGATCATATCATCTGCGTTGTGTTCCACATTGGTGGATGAAGAGGAAGAGGAGCACACAAAGCTAGGGAGTGTGTTTTAGATTGCTGGGCCGAGCTCCCTGAGAGGACGAAGCCTCTCCTTGACCCCCCCCGTGCCTTGCAGTTCAGTAGATTAGCTGGAGCACAACAGAGGCCAGTGCTATCGCCGGCTTGCAGCCTCCTCAGCCCCACTGGCCACACAAGATATCACTCACACACACAAATAAACACACATACACACACACACACTAATCTGTGCGCTACTTGCAGCCACGCATGAGCCACCAACCAACACACACACAATATCTTTGGCCCTCATTCCTGTCACTGTGCCTGAAGGTTCATTAGTGACACTGAGGCCACTTCAATAGGAGCAGCACTTTCAGAGCAGCGTGCACGAGTACACAAATTTACACACACACACACACACACACACACACACACACACACACACACACACACACACACACACACACACACACACACACACACACACACACACACACACACACACACACACACAGATTAACACGCTTTGCTGATTCTATATATAAGTACACAGATTTTCATGTCCACACTTGATGTATATGCCTTTGAGTTAGCATGTGTACAGAGATAAAAGAGTATTTGTCTCTCTAACCCTTCATCACAGAGTCCATGTGACTGCAGTCGTGCTGCACAACTCTGAACTAGCATTAACCAGCAGGGCTTCATACTGTAAAAACTGATGTCGGGATCAACAATTCAGTACCTAATTACTTCAAGGTCAATTACAGCAGCACTCTGCTTTGAAGTTTTGCAATGGAACATCAAAGGTGTTTTTTTTTTTCACCTCAGGATTTCAAAGCAGCAACATGCCATGGAGTAATGTAACAAAAAAGGAAGGATGTGAAAATGAGGGTAGACATTCTGGCAACATGATTTCAATGGGAGGTAGAAGAAGAAGTGCATAGGAGAGAAAGAGCAAACATTTGTAGATATTGTTGTACATGATGAATGAGGTAGATGTCATGTTCATGCATCGGTCTCTAATAGCATGTGAGGCAAATGGAAAAATTATGGCAAAAGGTTACAATACAGACAACAATTCAGGCTAAAGTTACGGTTGTGAAGGATCATTAAATAATCCCACTGTAATCGAATATAAAACGTGTTTAAAAAAGACCATTTGCTCTGCTGCTTTTACTCTTTTAGCTCGTCATTTTCTAATGATGTCATGCCATTCACTTTGAAAAGTAAATGCTGAACCTCACAATTAAGAATAAATTTGACTAAAATCTCATTACTGAACCGTGTAAATGACTATAATTTGGAATAAGAAATAATTACTGAAGCACTATTAGAGCTTTGGATTTGTTCAAGCATTTGACTTTGGACATTTCTTCTATTGTTAAGACTGTAATATAATTTCGTCAAATTATTTGTTAAAGTAGCCGTGCTGAGAGACTGAAAGGTACAGGAGGAGAGTTTCTGGATGAACTTCTTCTGTAATACCACTCACCGTAGAAGGACTCCACAGCACTGTGAGTTTTGATAAAGAGTGGGAAATTAGACAAATCACACAGCATCTGATGACAGAGGCCTCTGTCCTTGCAAGCTGAATTTCAATGTGCAATATCCAATTCTCCCGTGTGCAGAGGGCCCAAAACTAATTGCACATCCATGACATCTGTGTCATTTCACCTTGTGTCTCGAAGGGGCTCATCTGCCAAGCTCCATGAAAAATGCTCATTTAATGCGAACTAAATTACTGGTGGTGTCTTACAATATAACATTCAAAAATGAAGAGAGATATTCAGCTTTTCCCAAGAGGCACACAATGTGCTGCACAACCCATACAAACATTTTTTAAAAGGCTCTTGATACTAGGGATGGAGCTGAATCCGAATATGGTATTTGGCAAAGCACAAACAATGAGTTTTTACATTTATTTTGTACAAATATATTTTTTTAATATTTATTTTTGAGAAGAAAAAACCTGTCAAATAGCTGTTTTCTATCATGTGAGAGTGATGCGTGACAATAAATGGAGTATATGCGTGTGCCACTGCTAATCTGCAAATAATACACAAAAAACAAACAATATGGGATATTTTCAGAATACAAGGCAGTCTCGAAACTTGGAAGTATACCATGAATCGATCCTCAGTTAAATCTTTCAGCAAAATTGCAAAGATGTTAAATTACTTTTGTCAGCTTGGTTAGTACATTTCCCCTGACTGAGCGCCTATCTGGAGCTAATGGTTACTAACAGTTTGTTGCTGACTGAGCAGTATTGGTGCAAGCGATATGATAGGTGATTGCAACTTGCCTTTTCATCACAAGCTCAGTGTGACATGTCCCCTGGTATGAGCTAATGCTATTTTCTCTGTTGTGAAAACAGGAGTGCAGAGTAAATTATATTTTGTTCTGTCATTTTGTTAATTGTAGCTCGGCAGCATGGGTTAGCTTGCACCTGTTTTGGAGCTTAACGACCACAACATTAAAGAGTTGTTTATTCCTATGGAATTGTGGAAGGTGGCCAATGGTATATGCTAGGATAGGAGGGTAAAGATGAACACAATGCACACTGAAAAATAAAAACAAGAGTCAGATATAGATAGAGAGGGAGATAGATACATTGTTACACAACTACTGAGTTGTGTAAAATTTTGTGTGAAGTTCATCAAATATTAATGAACTGTCAAAAAACGACCAGATAATTCTATCTTGTTGTGTGACCCATCCCTTTCCTGCTTGCTAGTTTATGTTCCCCAAAAGGCTCTTGGGAACAGCATCTGGTGACATAGGTGAGTCATATACTTTGTGAAAAAAGTTTCCAAACTGTGAGAAATGTAAGATTGTACAGTGTACAGTGCTGCCTTAAGTCTTTACATATTTACAGTCTGCAAGAAAAGCAATGGTATAATAATATATACCAGAGGCACCACAAACTAAGCTAACTCTAGGAAGTAACATTAGCAATAGCAGCTACCGCTCAAGCCCTGAACTCCCAGTTGAAGAAGTTGTAAGCTGTTTTGTTTGCTTATTTACATAACAAATTCATGTTCCTGATCAAAAAATTACCAAACCAGTGCATCACTGTTCAAGTCATAATTTCCCCTAACATTTCTGGTTCCGTATGTGAAATAAAAGATACATTTTATAATTTAGTTACACAAAAGTAGTATCAGTAAATAGTATTGAATTGGATTTCAACTACAGTGTATTGTATTATTAGAAATGTTATGTATTTGTATACATACACACTAGTACCTGCAGAAGATGTATGGCAGAAGAAATGGTGTGTACCACATTTGTCATTTGGAGTTCATTGTATTAACAATGAACAGCCCTTCCTTCATTCCTTTCCTGTCTCCACCTTTTAACTTCCCAAGGTCTAGAATCCACTAATCACATAGTTGTTTACATCCTCATTGGGCTGATGACAGGCAGTGCCACTTCTTGTATATATATGTGTGTGTGTGTGTGTGTGTGTGTGTCTGTGTGTGTGTGTGTGTGTGTGTGTGTGTGTGTGTGTGTGTGTGTGTGTGTGTGTGTGTGTGTGTGTGTGTGTGTTTATGTGGGAGATAAAACTCAAGAGAGGGGGGAACTGGTGGTGTGTATGATGAATCCATCTCCCCACACCTTCCTGCATTAGAATTGCTAATGTGAGTAAGTGGTTTAGGAGTGGTGCCATGAGGAATACCAAGTCAATCTGGCCACCAGTGAATGTGTAGGGGTTGTCTGTAGTTAGATGGCTTCACGCTCACCCACACACACACTATCTTGAATGTCAATGAAGAACTGCCAACAACTCTCGTACTTCTTCATCACGGGTCACACAGAGAGAGGGAGAGAACTAACTGTAAGGTGTGTCTGTGTCAGAGAATGTCTGCGTTTCTCTGCTGTCCGTGTCTGTGCATCATACAAATGTTTGTTCATGTAGGTAGTCTACATGATTGTATAGGTCTACATCTATGTGTGTTGGTGCACAGGATAGAAATGTGTTCCAGTGCTGTTTTTGGAATGCGGCTGCTAAATAGACCTGGTGGGGTGCTGCATCCCTTATAGGGAAGGGTACAGAGGAGACTTGAGGGGTGCCAGCAGTGCTGTACTGACATCCCCCTCTCGCCCTTGAGCGGGAGGCTTTTGCTCACCCTCACAACACGGTCCCCGAGCTCTTGCCATCATACCTGGAGGTGTATTGTGACACGGTCCCAGAAAGCCCAGATTGTCGCTTCTTTTTTCTGACAGCGCACAAGTTTTTCAGCATCTATCACCCCTGACCCCCCCACTGGCACCGCAAAGCATCTTCCCACAATGCAGCAGGGCAAGATGAATGAGCTTGTGTCGTAACACTCCATAGGGTGGCTGACAATCCCATGAGCCGCCACACTCAGGCTAAGCAACTTCTGGACTGCCATGGCCCGAAACTTCTAAAGTGGTATCTAAATACTGCGTGTTCTACATATTGCAACAGGAACAAACTTTGTATCAATTTTCACACTGGGTGAATTTCATAACCCAAATAAACAAAGACTTGAAAAATTCTTTCCATTTTAAAAATGCTGACTTTCGAGAAAGCAAGGATTTCATTGGGTTTGAAATCTGCAGTGTAATATTACAGCTTACTGATAGGTACAAAGTGTGAAAGAAGCCTTTTGTACCAAGAATTCCCACGGGGGATCCAGTCCCATCATCATCATTATCAGTCCACTCATCCGTAGGAGTGCTCTACATACATATACTATATCCAAATTGAATCCAAAGACGGCTGACATGACAGCAACTGAACCTGGTTTAAGGTACTTGAGGACATTTCACCTCTCATCCAAGCAGCTTCTTCAGTTCTACTGACTGGTGTCAGGTGACAGGTATTAAACCTTTTGTGGTGTCGTTATCAAGGTCATCGATACCTCTTGGTTTTTTAGTGCTCCTGGCTGTTGTAATGACAGTTGTTAAGAATACTTCACAGAATCACATGAGGTCAGGTGAAGAGGATGTCAGGAACAACAGTTCAGCCTTTTTGGACTGGGCCATACACACTGAAGAGGACAGGAGCCTGCACATATAGGAAAACCAGACACACAGACCAATACTTACTCTTTGACTCTCCCCACCCACTGGAACATAAACTAGGAGTTATCAGAACGATGCCCCACCAAGTTGATAATGTACCAACAAGTGCCCACGGTCAAGAGAAAGTGTACAACGCCTTAGGCATGCACTTCAAGCTTGCAGATACCTTAACTTTTTGAAAACAGTCACAAGATGCAGGAAGAACAACAACTCTGCGGATGGTGAGAAAAATAAGAATAAGCACAACACATCATCATTCCTACATGTCTAGAGTATCTGAGAAACTCAGGAGGATTTTCAACAAAAAACACATCCCTTTATTTTTCAAACCCAGCAACACACTAAGACAGAAACTGGTCTGCTGAAAGACTGCACACCCAAACACAAGAAAAGTAATCTGGTGTATGCAGTCCAATGCAGTGAGGAATGCACAGACTTGTATATCGGGAAAACTAAACAACCATTAGGCAAATGCATGGCCCAACACAGGAGGACCAAATCCTCAGGTCAACACAGTTTCCCTACACCTGACAGATAAGGGACACTCTTTCAAGGATATTTTGGATAGGGAGGACAGATGGTTTGAGAGGTGTGAAGGAGGCCATCTACGTCAAAACATCTCTCAACAGGGGAAGAGATCTACGACACCACTTATACCCCACCTACAATGCTGTCCTTTCATTTCTTCCCAGGAGACTTAACAACCATTCACATCTGACAACTCCAATGACTGTCATTTACACCAGGTCTCAGGTGACTTCAATGACTCTTAACAACTGTCATTACTACAGCCGGTGGCACTAACAAACCAAGTTAATGACCTTGATAATCACCCCACAGAGGTTAAATACCTAGGACTCCCCACCAGTCAGACCTGGATGACTGAGAATCTTTGCAGACATCTGTCTAAATTGGAGGGTGGTCATGTTTGCACATCCTGCTGTCAGCTCACAGTGATCTGTCTGAAATTTGGCAAACTTATCTGCTTCAGTTCTATCTGATAATGCAATACTATCACATGTGAAGAGGGCTAAGCTAACACACTGGACTACAAATTTGCACTGTATATGCAGCACGTTGTCTTTTTATCTGTCTGCATCCGTCTTTCTCGTCACAAGACCTGTATCTCTTACCCAATATACCCCAGTGACAGCATATATCTACAGATTTACATGTCTGCTGCTATATATACGCTGACCTTCTCTCACCATGTAGAGTATAAGTACAAGTGATTGCTAGATATGGCTGCATGGCTGTCTGGAGGGGTAAGGGAGGTCGCCAGTGTGCATGCATTAATTAACAGATAGGGGCAGAGAGGTGGACAGCAGGTCAGGACCTGGTGGAGGAAGACTTGACACTCTGCAAACCTCGTCTCAGTGCCAACAGTCTCCCCCCTCTGGCCAGAATCTGCAATATATGAGGTAACCCAAAAAATACAACTCATTACAGTTGCTCATTTATGTAAATGAAAAAGCATCCTTTTCAAAAATTTTAATTAATTACTTAATTACTTTTCATTTGCATGTGGCAGACTTTTGCATGTCATTTCAGTGCTCAGAAACCATATTCAGCCAGAATGTGTCACTATATTAGAAAATACAATGTATTGAAAAAAATAATAATTAAAAGGTAAATGGTAAAAATCTATTAGGCAAATACATGAATTTTCAAATTTTATTTTCATAGTGCTCCTCATACTCAAATTATTTGATTTGATTGTGTATGTACACATGCAGATAGATACTGATGCTATTTAATAAATGGCATTATTGTGTAATCAGTGCTTCTACAGTATGTATGCATGTAATATCCTGTGTTTGTTTTGACATTTTCCATAGAAGAGAGGCTGCAGAAGAGATGAGAAGCTGATCAACAAACGAAGCAGGGATTTGAAATCACATTCACATAAACTGATTAATTACATGCATAAGTCTTCACAGTGAATATGGGACTTATATGGGACAGCATCTGCACTTGTTGAAATTACTGAAAGTGGTTTGGTTATTGCCTCCACACAGAGCGGATCATGTATCAAGTGAGGAAATGAGCAATATGCTGAAATGGGAGTTCTGTGCTTTGCAGCACAACTATATTATCCAAATGGGAGGGAACGAAGTCTGTCTGCACATAAATGATAGATTGCCATGTTACAATAAAGACAGAAGATGAGAATACAGGAGCGTGGCTTGTGTTAGGGATGGACTGCAAATGAAAGAAGAAAGAGATGAAGGATAAGAAAGAGAGAAAACAGAATTATAAATGAGGAGGAAAGTGAAAAGCAAGGGTGCGCAGTGGCAGGAGGGCAAAGGGGGCGAGTTGAGAGAAAGTATTTAAGAGAGAAAAAGAAATGGGTGAGCCAAAAAGAGGCAGAAGAGACATAGGGTGGGTTTGAGGGAGAGATGGAGGGCCTCAGGGGTTGTTAGTTTTAATTGGGCCTCAGGCTCCGGGACACGCAGTGACAACATCAAAGGTCAGATATACATCAAGCACTGCTGGGAAATGTCGACCCACGTGGGGAAGGGCCGCAGGGCAGAGCGAGAAAGGCCATTGGCAGCAGATACATTTTAGAAGAAACACAAGGAACTTTTCTGGACTTTAAAAGCTATGCTTTGCAGAGGGGTAGATGTGGGTAATAGGAATTAATTTGAGCAATATTTTTTATTGTCAGCAAATTCCATGTGCCAAACCAAATATAGTGTGCCAAAGCAACAATGAATGGATCTTAATTAAAAATATTGCCTCATATTCCTGTTGTGCACAGATCTCAATCATTAACTTCTAAACTATATAAGTATTCAAACTCAGTTGCACTGGGTGACATTTTTTTTACAATATGATTAACATGGAAATTATAATTTATTTTGAATCCATCCCGTATAAGTTATATATATATATATATATATATATATATATATATATATATATAGAATACCGAAATACTCAGTAGTGCATGAAATTTGTATTATTTTGTAGCTGACAATAGTCCCCAAAAAATACACTATATACTGTTTGAGTAGCATTCACTCAAACCTACAGTGCCCAGGTGTTGTAGGAAATGACAGCCTTTTTTAGAAACATGAAACTTTCTATCTGTGACCAGATTTTAAGGATTTATCTGCGGCAACTGAGAGACAGACTCCCACAGTGCTGGTTTTGTTCTTTGGGCTGGCTTTTCTTCGGATTTGTTAAAAAGAAAAATAAAGACTAATGCCAGCCGTAAGGCATTAGTGTATTTCGCCAGAGTAGAGTATAAAGTATGGTCAAATACATTCAACCCTTTCTTTCACACACTTCTGACAATGGAACCCAGTTTTGGGAGCATTTCATGAGATATTTTGACAGTTTTTTTTCTGCGAGTAATGTGTTGATCTTTCTCTCAGTTGCTGCTGATAAATCTTTAAAATCTGGTCAAAAATACAAATTCTCACATTTTTAAAATGGGTTAAGTAATTTCCTACAACAGCTGGGCACTTTAGGCTTTTATATTTTTCCAAATCTGCTGACACAGGTAGTGCATTTTATTTAAGAGCATTACAACGCCAGTTATCACTGACAGCCACTCGAAAACCTTAGGTCCCCATTTCCCGAGAGAACAAAATAAACATAGCATGTCGCTGGAATGGTGATTAACTCTAGCTGTAATGATGGAAGCAGTGACAGGTTAGCCACTCTCAGGGAGATAGTGAAATGGTGTTAATTGACATTGGCCTGCTCAATTACTCTCATGTCAAACTTATGAAATATAAGAGCGTGTGTGTAGGTGGAGTAGGTGTGTGTGTGGTTGTACATATAAGCTTGATGCATTCATATCTTCTGTATGTACGTGTGTGTGATGCATGGTGTGCAGGATAACATCAGGATTAACCCAAACTGACACCTTCTGATAGACTTCATGTCAGCCTCATCCTTTGCTTCATTACTCCCACTGACATACACACAGACAAATGCACAAATCCAACACACACACACACACCCTGTTGCTGCCTACTATGTAGCTTTGTAGGATTGGCAGAGTGAGCACAGCAGGAAGAGGTGCAGGGGTTGCGAGGAATAGAGAGACGAGGCTGATTCTGCCTTTTATTCACTGCGATGAAATCAATCATTGCTCCCACATGGGCCTATGATTTATGATTAGTGGATGTTTGGGATTGTGTATAAGAAAAGAGTTCATGTTCTACACAATCCCATGGTACATTTGTGACAGTGACATATTGTTGGTTGTGTAACATGACATTGATGGACTCCAGTAAAACTGTTTTTTTTCTTTTTTCTGGTCTCTCACCACATCATATGAACACTTTCTTTGTCAAATATACTGTAAATTTGTAGGCTTGTCTGTCACATAGCAGATAACTGCAAAAATACTGCCACAATGTCCATAGAGATGTCATCTTTTCATACAGAAAAGAATAATATACAAAATTAGAAATGTGAACATTCAATGAAAATTCAAAGATGCTTCAAGAGTAATAGATATTTCCTTACTTAATTTATCCTATTTTGATATAAATATTGTATAAAAGAGCTTTTTTCTGCTAAATGTAAACAAACTCATAACCAGTTAAGGAAAATATTACTTTGATTCACAGTTAGTGCTGATCTTTAATTAAGGCAGCACTATGATTAAACAGAAAAGAATGCCAAGACACAGAAAGCTTGACTTTTAGATTAAAGAAATCTCACAGCATTGAGCACCAAACATATAGTTCAAATAAATAGATTAAAGGGAATGAACTTTTTTTCTTATCTTCTGTTATGAACAGAATGCTGCTCAGTTAAGAATCACACCATTTCCTTAAGTTATGTAAACTCTGGCAAAGTTTAACATCCCTGAGGTATAAAAGAGCAAAGTGTCTCACCCTGAGTGAATGACCTACTGTAAATTTTGTCTTAACACTTCCCAGCTCTGTGATTATACATGTAGTACCAGGGGAAAAAACAACCCTTTTTTTTAAGGATTTCAGGGTTTTTATTTTCCGCTGTACTAAATAAACTAAATGCTGCAGAACCATAGTTACTCATTTTTCATAGCATGCACTATGCTGTACATTTGTCAATACTATATTCTTAAATTGTCATCACTCATGTTGTGTCAGTATGTTGTGACTCATTAGTATTGCATTTCAAATGCTGTTTAGACACTCAACTACTGTACGTGGCACATATGAAGATGTGAAAAGATAAATTGTGAGGAATTTAAATACTGTTTACTGCATATAAATATGGACGTCATGACAGTTCCCTAAAAGTTAAGCCAAAATATGTTGATCACCCCCTTGTGGCTAGCTGCAGTGAAGATCAATAATCCTGCCCCTTCCATGGTAGTGGATGGGAAATGAGCTACACTAAAAAATCGAAGTACACATCAAATACATTTTCCCCACAGATGGTTTCTGCCATTTTAGGTTGTTCTTATCGCATTGATCTTTTTCTAAGTGCTCATTCTTATGTTATTTGGCTATATATAAACACGAGTGTGATGTCATGATTGACAGCCACTCTCAAACCTCTGTCAGGCAAGGGTCTATACTGCGCAGACTCTGGCTCCAAATGGTGCCACACAAGCAAGATGGCGGCTCCCTAAAAGGAGATCCTTTGGCTTCACTTTTGCATAGCAGTAGTAAGAGTTGACACGTTATCTATATGTGTCATTGATAAATACACAGAGAAAAAGTGAAACAGTGAAAAATGAGTTGACAGTGTACAGGTGCCCCAGGATATCTACTTCACAATGAGATTTCTTAATGAGGTGCTGAATGCAGCTCATTATGCACTTTTTCCATTAAAACAACATAAAGAAACAGACTATGGAAACATGGAAGATTGCCTTAACCCCATTAAGAGGTGGCATCAATAATGTAAAGGCTGATGAAGCAGTTGCACAAAACCACATCTGAGGATGAGTACACCTTTGAGCCCATGGGTGAGCATTGACGTTAGCCTGCTGAGACAACTTTACAAATAACGCTGCCAAACACTGTTAAAGCTGTACCATTTAACAGTGTGTAAAATTAACATTGATGTCCCCTATCACATATTGCAGTTTGTAGGACTCAGGACATTCATGTTTTAGATGAGGGCAGTGTTCATAACTTCTTTAAATTCTGTTTGTATGAGCAAGAAATGACACAGGCAGGACTGCAGGCAGAGTGCACAATAGGGCATGAAGACATCCATCTATATTTGAGTGTGTGTTTGTTGAGTCTGGTTATGCTTCATGTGTTGATCTCCTCAGGCAACGATAGAACATTGGAGTTTGATGGGGAAGAAATCAATTTAAAAGTTTTTCTTTTCAGTGTAACAAATGTATGCTTCTTCTTTGTGATGAGTAGTGTCCAGTCAATAGAAGGCACCAGGGAAAAGTCTTACCTACCGTAGATCTTTACTTCATTAAAAACACGGTTTATAATGTTATGGTTAGTTGGAGTGCTATTTCTATTATACAATAAGTATTTTCATAACTCACGGCATGTAATAGTAATAAAAAAAAACAGCAATTGGGATGATCTGTCCTTGGAACATATACCAATTTTACAACTAAACACTGAATACAGACTAAATGGAAGCATTGAAAGATGATCTCCCTGCTTTACTCTGTCTCAGTAAGGCCAGCTGTAACTTGAATGCCAAACAATAAAAACAAGTTAAACAAGTGGGCTGTACAGTAAATGTGTATTGTTTGCTGACATTCATACGAGCCTTTGTTAAATGTGAAAGCGCAGGTAGTCTATGTATTTCAGTAAAATATGGGCATTTATGGATTTCTTGGATTGATGGAGTGCACTGTGAAAGCAACACTACCCAGTCCGTTATAAAATTTTAAAAGAGATTTTGATGGAGGGCAGACCAACACCATCTATTGATAGACTTCATCGTCCAATAAAATTTGCACCGGCTGCTTCAAACGGTTTGGAAACACACCAACAACTGTTTACAGTATAGTATATGCTGTGAATGTGACAGAAGCCACATTTCCCATGTGATTTCCGCCTTTGTGTATTACATTGTTTCGTGGCATAGCTAAGCACTGCTCACCAGAAGTCAGCTCATTATCACATGATAATTTAGTGCTAGCACCAACAATTATTGTGCTAATTCACTGTGGAAGCATTGTGGGAACAGACCAGCATCAAGGCGCAAATTTGATTGTGATATCAGTTTCACTGAAGCAGTTAATTTCTTTTTGTCAAGATGATACTTGATTGGTGGAAATTTCTTTGGCCTTGATGAATTTCTTATACTGAGAACAGCTGCAGCTACCACTGGGCTTTTTCTTTGTTTTGTTTGGGAACCGAACTGACAGATCATTTGTGACAAGGACATTATATTGAGAAGAAATGTCCCTGTAAAAATGAAAAATCATAAAATGTGACTCATTTGTAAAGAAATATGAATTTTTAAAAATCGTATTAGGGAGATAATGGTGAAGAAATGCTTAACTTTTAGGACATTAATTTTGATATTTTCAAGATTAATGTACAGTTGGTCCACTTGATTTTAATTAGAATTGCACTTAATTTTACTACAGAAACAGTCTTAAATACTAGTCTTTATGGACTCATGAGTTTAGTATTACAGTCATTGTGGCCTTCAGGCAGTCAATTACCCAATGACCTCAATCCCCACACCTGTCATAAAAGCCAATGCATGTAAAAAAGGGTGAATAGGTAAATCTACAAAGGGATTAGAAATATCAGATTTTTTTTTAACTGCTTAAGAGTGACTCTTGTGTTGTTTCCTTCTATGACCACGGCAACCAGCAGCCATGATGACACAGGTCTGTTAGTTAGACTGCCACTCTTCCTCTTTCCATTCTGGCACCCTGCAGGGTATCAGCAGTCACTGCTGGAAACCGGAGTCAATGCCTCGGGTACCAGATGGTTTGTGACACTTTTGGTGTGTTCCAGAGGTACCTGTTGGTCATCTGGTCACATTATAACCAGTGCTTTACAAACAGAGGCTGCTGAGGCAACAAACAGAATATTAGCTGTGTTTTGTTCACTCAGTAAGGCTGCAGTGATCATCAGGGGAAAAGGCTGAGAAAATGTGTTTTTGAAACAAGGCTCCAAAACCACATCTGAGGATGAGTACACCTTTGAGCCCATGGGTGAGCATTGACGTTAGCCTGCTGAGGACAACTTTACAAATAAAGCTGCGCAAATTACATACCTTCAAATACCCTTGACAGTCACTCCATCCATAGATTTTCATGATGTCATTTATCATACCCATTCAGAGTTAACCTTTATTTCAATATCAAAATTCTCCCACTGCACGGACACTTTGTCTCTATTTACTGCTCCCTTAAGTTCCTAATATGGCAGAGATCTGCTGTGTGCTGCAGCAGCCAGTAGTGTCTCCTCTGTTAGGCACGTGTGTATATAGAAATACTGAACATTGTGAGCTCGATGATTGTTCATTTGTGAGTAGAGGAGAGAATTACTGGATATTGTTGCATATTTACAAATTCATATAAACTGGATCTTTATTATAATGAACTTAAATGTTCTTGCTGATATAAGCAGTCTGTTATTTTTTGATTTGTGTAATGGAAAAATGTTGTTTTGACACTGCAGAGAATTCATTACTTCATTTTTTATGGATAGTTTTTTTAATTTTTGGTTGGTTGGTTGGGTTTTTTCTTGTTTGTTTGTCTTGCAGGTTTGACTTTTTTGAGGAGACATTTGACTGACACCTCAACAAGACAGCAGAGAGTAAATCCAGCACTGACCAGAATACAAATGTAAAACACATTTACTTTACTCCATTTCAATTTGAAGTCATTATTTTACACAAGACTACATTCAGAGGGAAAAGACTGTAGGTATTTTTGAAGATAGATTTTTAATGCATATATGAATAAGCTCAAACGTGATGCACTGTTAATATTTACAACAACAACTGTAGATAGTGTTAGACCAGCTACACTGTTAATAGCATTTTAAAGATTATTGATGTTTCACACTGGTATAACTCTGATGACATAATAAACTGCTTGCCTACACATGCCCCCGACACTGACACATTCAACCCCAGACACAACCTTGGCTTTGTTGACCGTTTAGACAAAACGCACTCAGTCAGCAACTCCTGGAGCACACAACCTGTGTACTGCAGGGATAGAGTGGCAGTGGGCAAAATAAAATAGCCACAGCTCATACACCCCCTCTCTTCCTGGCAGTTTCTTTTAAGGTCGGATTTGGGGAGATTTAGAGGGATTTTAGAGAGGGCACTGAGAAATCTGAGTGTCCACAAGGTTTGTTTGAAACATTTTTTTTTCTTTTTCTAAGGAATAGCACTAGTTTGTTTTGGTTCAACTCCCCTTTCCCCATTCTTTGGTTTCTCACTGTTATCTTTGCTGTAACTGACTTCCTCTCTTTTTAAGAATGATTTCACTTGGAATTTTTTCTTAAGCTATCTACATGTGATCATGTGAGTTGCTTTGAGTTGGTTTGAGCCATCATTTTTCAACACACTAGTCCAGTTAAATGTCTTGACAACTACTAAAGGAATTGCCATCAAATTTGGTGCAGACATTTGTGTTCTCTTCAGGATAATTTGTAAGAACTTTGTTGATCCCTAAATCGTTCATGTAGCACTATCATAATGACAATATTTTAATTATGCCAATAATTGGGTTTATGACCAAATTCATAGAAAACTAATCATCTCATTCACTTCTACTTTGTAGTTGTGCAAATTAATGTTAGAGAGCTAACATTACTGGTCAACAAAGAAAACATTATACCTGCTTAAGGTCAGCATTTCGGCAATGTCACTATGACCATGTTAGCATTTAGCTCAAAGTGCTGCTCTGCCTGTGGGGCTGTGGACAAGCATCATGTCAGTGCTACCTTGTATTTGGGAGTATTTTAAACCTGGAATTTTAAGCTATTGAAATGTAGACCTTACATCTTGTGTATGCAAATTTTCCTAAGAATAATTGTCTAATTTAAAAATAAGTGTGTGTTGGTTTTTCTTCAGCATGAATTTAACTTTACAATTTGGTTATAAATTATATGATGACGCATTGGTGCAGAGCTGAGCTCTCGTCACAGACTCTAACCCAGCAGCGAGTGCAGCTCAGACTGCTTATCATTTGTAGACAGCCTTACCTGTCATCTTTCCCGCTTCATGATCCCCCTCCCGTTCCTCTACTTTCTGCATATTACCTCGCTTCCCTCCCTTTTCCTGTTGTCTTTCCACGGTTCCACGGTACTGATCTTTCCCATTTTGCCCATCACTCTTCATTGTTCACATGCCTGTGGAAGGTCAATTGATCTGGTTTGGGACTGAGGGAAATGTTTCAACTGATTGTTCATGACACACACGCACACAATGCATGCACATACACACAGACAATGGGCCCTTCACTTCATCAAGGGTGGAAGATAAACAACTCTGGATAGGGTGAGAGACAAGGTGGGGATGTTAAATGTGCTGCTCTGAATGTCTTCACACATCGCCTGTTAACTGATGCTGAATAAGGGCATCTGTCCTTCTCAGGAAGATCCTGGGGTGTGGTGTGTGTGTGTGTGTGTGTGTGTGTGTGTGTGTGTGTGTGTGTGTGTGTGTGTGTGTGTGTGTGTGTGTGTGTGTGTGTGTGTGTGTGTGTGTGTGTGTGTGTGTGTGTGTGTGTGTGTGTGAGAGAGAGAGAGAGAGTTGGTGTATTGGCATGTGCAGGTGCACGTGTGACCTTTGGAAATTTGCTGTGTTTGCAGTCCTTTTCTTAGTGAGACAATCGACCAATTAATCAAGAGGTCAATTGCACAATTTATTACAGTAAAAGAGTATGTTTGATCTGAGTTAGAACAACAGTGGAGCAATGAGGAAAAAAATGGACAAAGAATGAAAAGCAGCAACATCAACCATCTTATAATTTAATGACCAACTAATCTACAGTTGCTAATATATGGTTCACTTTGGTTATTATATACTGTACAAAGAGCACTGATATTATAGCTGTAAAAGATAGAGTGACACCATAGAGCATCTGGAGAACAGCAGCTGTAAGTCATTAAGTGTCTTCTGAAAAGTCATTGTAAAATTAATTCAAACACAAAAGGTGTCTCACCCCCATCCACACATCTAGTGATAGGAGCAGTAATTGTGGGTGGGTCGGCCATCAATGTGGAAATGCTGGCAAAACAACGAGTAAGCAGAATAACTGCATTTTAAATAAAAATCCTAAAGGGTATGTTGCATATACAGACTTTGGCAGAAGTAGTAATAGTTCAACTAGTAGAAGTAGCACCATTAATAGTAGTAGTCATAGTTGTTGCTGCTCAGGGTTCTCTCCATGGCATTGCCTGGCTCTGGAGAGGTAGAAAATGAGAGAGAAGAGGAAGGAGGATACACAGGAGGTTAAAGTGAGAAAAAAAGTGACAGAGGGGGTCAGAGACAGGAGGAGAGGAAAGGATATCTGAGGATACAGAGAGAGGTAGAGCTAAGGATGAACAAGGACAGATTTGTGTGTGTGTGTGTGTGCGTTTAGCTCCGCTGTACATTTAAAATGTGTCTGGCTTCAAGGTGACCTCTGTCACACATTTAGAGAGTGAGAGAGAATGGATATAGATGGATAGTTTCATGGCCTTTGCTGCACACTTGCCTGCAGGTCGGGCCAAGTTTTTTTCCCCTAGTGCTACAGAAAGATGGCAGCGAGGAAAGGAACAATGCCCTGTTTCAGGGGAAAACAGGGTCATGTAAAGAGAACAAAATCTAATCCACTCTGCATCAGTGGCTCGCCAAGTGATACTTTGGTACCTTAAGTGCACACATTCATCTACCCACATTATAGACTAATCCACTAGTTGATTAGTGTGTGACAGTGATACTGAGTGTTTCAATGACTGCAAAAAGACAATATGTTTGGATTGATCATGGTTTCCAAAACCCTCCGATCACTGACTCTGACATAATGGTCCATGTGAAAGATTCTGAATGTTGTGCACTAGTCTTGACACACTTTCCCATTCACTTGAGAAATTGTGTCCCAACTTTTGAGTGGTACTATAAGTTTAAAGGAGAATTCAAAATTAATGTACCATTTGGCCCTACATCAACAGGACAGATGTGAAAGTGTAGTTGCATTAAGCCCTAGCTAGCTCATGATTATAAACAGAAGCACATTTGCAATGCATGTTATTCTAGAAATGTCGCTCTAGGGATAGCAGCTAGAGTGGCAAAAGAAATGACTTAATGGAACTTCCTTTCTGCTTTTTGTCCAAAGTTGAAGTTTATTGTTTGAGCTGACAACAGCACAGCCAAGAAAGTCTGCTTTGGGTCATTTGCAGGAGAAAAGACATCTAGCTGTATATTACAGTAAACTTGGCAAACTTTCACTAAAAAGTTACAATTAGAATTTTATTTTACTGTTTATGTCTATATTTCAACATGTAGTAGCTTCTATAGGCTCTCCTAGACATCTTTCTTGCCAAAAGCTGTACAAAAGGTCAGTACTGTAGTCCTTAACTATAGGCATTAAATGTTAGCTGTATTGCTGTGGAGGCATCTCACCACCACAGCAATGGCACTTTACTTTCTTCTGTCTACATCTTGGCAACTTTAACATTTCTGATCATCCTTTGCTCATTTAAGCAATATATTTGTATTACCTATGAACCTAATAAGTACCTGGATGGCAAATATTTCTTTCTTTTTTTAGTTTTTTTTCTTGGCTTGATTTTTGGTGCCTTACCCTCATCTTCTCAGTCTTGTCTGTGTAATCTCAGTGTGATTTTTGACCAATCCATTAGTTTTGATTCTCACATTAAGAGTCTGACTTGATCATCTAGGAAACAACCAAACGTATAGGTCAGTTGTGTCAAGAAATGAATGGACTACTGCAATTCTCTTTTAACCTGCCAAACAAATCATCTTTACAATGTGTACAAATCATCCAAAATACTGCTGCTAGGCTCTTAACACGAGCCAACAGATGGTCACACGTTACACCTATTTTAACCTCAATGAACTGGCTTCCTATTAATTTTAGAGTTCACTTTAAACTTTTGGCGCTCACTTATAGCACCCTACATGACCAGGACACACAGTATACTACGGACCTTTTGCACCACCACACGAGCCGAGGCTCCTCAGGGTTTTCTAAGTGTATTTTGGACATGTTTTAAGACTGGGAGATTGTACTTTCCAGTTAGCAGCCCTGAAACTTTGAACCCGTATATTCAGACAGGCATTGAGGTAACATGTGGTATTTTATATTTTAACTTATCTTTAATGTCTGTTTCCCATGTATATTTTATCTGGCGTCTTTGTTTTTATTCATTTGATTTGATCTGATTTCATTTATTTGACTGTGAAGCACTTTGTGACTACTGTCTGTAAAAGCTTGCTTGCTTGATTGTTTCCTACCTGTAATCCTCTAAATCTGCAGTACTGCAGATTTGAGTCACTTTCAACTCATTTTATCATTTGTTACTGTAAGTTATTCATTGTCGCTATGGGTTTGGGTTATTTTGTAGTTGTGTACTTTCTGCTATATAATGCAACTTTAGCTGTAAAAAAAAACCCCAGAACAAAACGAAAAAAAAAAGTTCTGCATTGCTCAAGAGTTGCCAAAACCCAGTATTCTCTTGAGAGCTGACATTTCTCACATTCTGCATTTCTCCCTCTCTCTTTATCTTTCTGGCTTGTCCTCATATCATTCTTTTGCTCACTCCAAACCAACAATGGATGTTCAAAGCTTCATCATAGAGAAAGCCTCCCCTCCTGTCTCCTGCTCCATCCTTCATGAGTCTTCAGATAACAATCCAGAGGTTCAGCGCTCTCCAGATTTCAATTCTCCACCCTCATCCTCTTCACCGTCTTTCATTTTATTCCTCTGCATTTCTTCCATATACTTGTGTTGTGATTAAATGAAGTCATAGTATTTTTATTGGTAATGTTTTGCCAATCATTAGCTTGCACATTGTCTAGTCACTGAATATATAGCTTGCAATAAATGGCTAAAAGGTGAAAAGGCCCATGGCAACCAAAATGAAGGGAAAAGGCCTGATGCTGTTCCCTTTTTTCTTCCTCTCTTTCTGATAGCTCAGGCTTTTTGTGCCATTCATTATTAAACCAACCCCAACAACTTCCTCTGTAGGCCAAAAGAGAAGAAAAAAGGAACAGGAGATGGGGATTCAAGAGAACAAGAAAAGAGCAATAAAAAGGTATCTATCCACAGGGTAAAAGAAATCAATATCAGAAGATGCCAGAGTGGGGAGCATTTTTCCCCCTTTGCGGTGGGGGTAGTCATGCTGAGCCATGCCACAAAGCCCTGAGCAGTTGCAAATGCATGGTTTCACTATCCTGCTTGCCATCCTGTACAGGGTGAAAGTTGTTGCCTTTTTGGAGGTATGCTGGTTTGCAGGAAATGGAGCCAGAGGCTGTCGTCTGCAGCTCATCATCTAACATCTCACTCTGGCTGTGTCTGCTTTTATGTCCCCCCCTGCAATGTTTAAAACTGATCTGCTGAACAAATAGTGCCAAATACCTCCATATCTTGTGTTTTTATTCAAGCATAGCACTGCTAAAGAGCTCTACTTACTCAATGACATTTAATGTCTTAACTTCTGCACAATAAAAGCCTCCTGCTACAAAGCAAAACAACAACAGTGCATTTTACCACTGCTGTGAGGCTTTAGTAGAAATGCATGTCACCATGGCTTGACACGGTTCGGTTAATATGTGGCTGTTCATGGAAAAAAAGCATTTGAGAATAGAATGACTCGAGAAGAATGTCTTACATGAACCTGGTGCTTGATGCACTTTTAGTCCTGCAGTTAGGTGAATAGACAGACAGCTAGATGTCTAGTTATTAAGTATATAGCTAGGTAGTCAAATACATGGATAGAAGAAGAAAAGCGTTAGGTAAAGACTGGGCATAGGGTACCATTTGACACAGGGGACAAGTGCAATACAACTGTGTGTTTTGTGTGCTCTCACTATCCGTCAGCTTATGGTTTACACAGGCTTTTCTAATGCATCAGTGCCCTCAGCCTGTCATAGCTTTGCAACGTGCCTGCCCTTAAATATATGAAAATCTGCTCCCTTCAAGCGTGCAAATCAGCACTTTTGGAACACACAAAAGCAGGCACAGATGCACACACACCCCAACACTACAGCCGTGTGGAGATGCACAGTCACACACTCACCAGCATTACAAGCTATGCGCACGCGCACGCGCGCGCGCGCACACACACACACACACACACACACACACACACACACACACACACACACACACACACACACACACACACACACACACACACACACACACACACACACACACACACACACACACACACACACACACACACACACACACACACACACACACACACACACACACACACACACACACACAGTTTGCACAGCAATACTTGTTAAGACATTGCATTGAATAACCAGGACCCCTGAAATGACTTTTGTCTCATTAGGACCAGGCTTTTGTGCCCATGAGGACTGCTGGTCCCATCAAGATCCATATTTATACCGGAAAATGTCCCATTGAGGTAACAAAAATGCACACACACACACACTCTGAAAGTCACATTGCGATGGCTTGAAATGCCTTTTATGCAGATTGAGAACAAGCCCTCAGCTGATCAGAATCTAGCCTTGAATTTGATATGCGACTGAAAGGAGCAATGTCATTCCAGCTGGGCAAGAGCGCCTGCCAGCCCACACAGCTGTCACTGCAACCAATGCTAGGCAAAGCGATTGACTTTCATGCTGTCAGGGAATGTTGGTTACTCCACATGTGTGCATCTCCGGATTTCTATCCCTTGTATTTAGCAAATTACATCATGTGGACAGAAAGATGGAGAAAATCCTCCAAAGTTAAGTCATTTTACTAGTTCTGACTTCTTTTGGGGTGGCAGGGACTTGGATTTAGGGTTAGATTTAAGGATGAAGAGTTAGATGATTCATGAAAATCAGTGGTCTTTAAGTATGCTGACCTCAAAATGTATTGCATGACAACAGATGTTTGACACATATGGGACAGAGCTCAACACACTCACATCAGAGCACACACTCACACGCGCATGCTCCCGACAGTGATGACAAGGCCTACGCAGCAATATGCAACTCACTTGTTTAAGACCCTCTTTGATATTCTGTGCATGACTGCTGGCTGAGGTTAGCAAGCGGATCACATCTATTACCTTACTAATTCTACAGCTTGGCCTCTGCATAATAAGATGCATTTTCTCTGAGAGAGAGAGAGAGAGAGAGAGAGAGAGAGAGAGAGAGAGAGAGAGAGAGAGAGAGAGAGAGAGAGAGAGAGAGAGAGAGAGAGAGAGAGAGAGAGAGAGAGAGAGAGATAAGAAGAGAAAAGAGACAGGGTAAGTCATCAAAACATGTTGGCATTGACTTAATGAATGAGCCTCACCATTGTAATATTGGCCTCAGATGGTAATTGGGTTAATGAAAGTGTTTTTCACTGCTTTGACTCCTACCTGATGACAAATGTAATGTTTCCACTCATTTGCACCATCCTCCGTTGATACATTAACCCGCACTGCATGTACCAAACATGATTGTGTCTAATTAAAGTGTTTCTTGGATAGGATTGTGTTAACTATGAGCTTTTTTATTTTTTCTGCATTGGGGTTTCTTTTCTTGAAAATAATCTGAAAGGACTGATAGAAATGGTGATATAACTTGTGTAAACCCCTTTGTACTCTATTTGATTCATTAAATGTTCTTCACATGAGTGACGTCACAGACTGAAGTTATAAACAGATTGTCTCTCAAAAATAAGAGAACAACCCTAAAATACACACACAGACAGCAGATATTGTATTGTATTTTCCTACATGAATCATCCTATTTTTTTGCCAAATAATCACTCAAATTTAATTCTGCCATGTTAAAATATTCTAGCATTTAAATTACTACAACAGATGGATTCATGTTCCATCCATCACCCCATCCATTATCCAACTACTTATTCTGATCACATTGCCAGGCAGGTGAAAAAGAACAGCACTTCACATCTTCTTTTCCCCAGAAAATTCTCCTAAAAAAAACAAAAAAACTTGGTATTTAAGCATTGCACTTGCAACAACTTCAAGATGTGGTGCTTCCAGTTTCTCCTCAGTGTACCTGTGGATCTCTACCAGGTGAATTGTAACCAGAACGTTTTCAGAGGACAGTGATCAGGAAGCATCCTTCTACTGGTGCCCAAACCAACTCAACTGACTCATCTCAATGTGGTGACTCACTAAAATTGAGAATGAGAACAGGAAACTTGTAGAAAAACTTTACCACTAAAAGTTCACGACTACATGAGGGCTTCCTATATTGAACCATTTTCACTAACCATGGTCTGACAAAATCCATATATGTGTCCTTCTACATCTTAGATAATCAGTCTCCTTCTAGGACCTTGGCATACAGTATTGTAGGTTTCCCCAGTTAAGCTGAGCAGTGTTATTCCACATAGGCTCCAGTATCCTGTTTGGAAAACAGGGGCTGCAAACCCTGCCATTCCAAGGGTACTGTTGCCCACTAGTGTTAATTTCGCCAGACAGCACTAGATGAAATATATTCGTTATAACTACCTTTTTTTCCATGACTAAGATGAGATGATGATGAGATGGTAATTAACACGTATTTTTGTGTATGAAAAAAGATGCAACTAAATTTACTTCATTAAATAAAAATGTTTTCTCTTTTTTCATCAAAATATCAGGAGACAAAATATTATATAGCTTATATAGCTATATATAGGCCAGACATCCCTCCCTCTATGTGTGGTGGAAGATGAAGATTTCATCAAGATGATGGGGAAAATTGATAAAAGACTGACTGTGCCGAAAACCCCCAAAATTACTAACCTTGTAGACAAAATGTACCTGGCTGAAAAGTTAAAAAGATTGGCCACGGCCCGCATAGTCAGCATTGGCTTAGACATACGGACTAAAAAGGGGCTCACAGCTTCCTTTCTTGAAATCACTGCTTGCTATTTTTACACTGAGGATAATAAAGCTGAACTCATACTTCCTAAAGCAAATGGTTCACCCACATACTGCACAGTATATTGCTGCTCTTGTGGATGAGTGTACAGAAGAATGGGGGATCTCAAAAGAAAACCTAACCATTATCACTGATAATGGAAGCAACATGGTTGCTGCTTTTCATTGCAAAGAAGGATGACAATACCCTGGAAAGTGACGAAGAAGGAGAAGCAGATGAAAGGTCGGCCTGTGAATGATGCTACATAACATAACATTTTGTATGGTGATAATGTGGTATTGCATAAAATTAGTTCTTGGAGGATTAATGAAAAGTATGTGCGTTTTGTGTTCGATTTTCCATTAGGTACGGAACCTTGGAGAGGACTCTCTGTCTGTACCCTTCAGCTTGTCATCAACATGATCCAAAAGGATCACACAATCAAGCACCTGCTGTACAAAGTCCGGCATCTGGTGAGACAGTTTTGTAAATCACCTTTTGCCCCAGAGCGGTTGCTGCAACAGTGTGGACTCATCCTCATCAAAGAACGTCCAACCAGATGGTCCAATACTTATTTGATGTTGTCTTGTTTACTTGAAGTAAAGGGCTGTCTTACACAAGTAGCTGACACCATGAACTGGGACTGCCTGCTACCCAGTGAGTGGCAGAGGGTGGCCATTGTGAGAGGCTTTCTCCTTCCATTTGCAGAGCACACAAAGGTGCTTGAAAGTGACACCAGTTACCTATCCCTTATTGTGCCGGCACTACTGGACTGTGTGAGTTCTCTCTAGAGCTCATGCCAGGAGCTACAGGGATGCAGCTACACTGGCACAGAGAACGAGCACACACATGGATCAACGCTTTGGCTGTTTTCTCGACGTCACCGCAAACTTTCTTTTGTTTTGGTTATATTTTTTTATTTTTCTGTTTTCACTTTAAACAAAACACACAGACAAACGTTTTACTCTCATTTTACCTCATCTAGGTTGCTGTTTATTGTGGCAAACCTTGCCTTGTTTGACTTTCCTTATTGATTGTATGGGATCTAGCTTGCTAGACAGCAATTGTTTCAACCTTATGATAAAACAACATAAAAAACAATTGTCAAGCCTACCTCATTTTTTATTTGCAACACCAACCTCAGATCTGTTCATTGTTATTTGATAGGTTGCAATTGGTGTCAACTGTATTCTTTTACTGATTCTATTCGATTTTGTCAGGCTTTTTTCATTCAACTACTTTTATTTCAGATCGGAACAGAAAGATAGGTTTGTTATGTACTTAAGGCAACAAAAAAAAAAAAATGGTTTCAAAATATTTTGTTGTCTGTCCTGCTCTCACTGTTTCATATGAGTCTTAAAGCGAGTATTGGGCCTCAGTTGTTGAATCATGGTTGTTCAAAGTATAATATGCAAATCAGAACATGTTACTTGCTGGCAGGCTGTAATTTGAGATGCAAATGCTCATCGTTCTGTTTTCTTTATACTTGTATCATGTTACTGTTGCTTGTATGCATACACACTTGCATATACGCTTATATAAACATAGTTTCCTCATTACCATTCTGTGGTGTCCTTCAGTGGAGTGCTTACTTCAGAACATATTCAGTCTCAGATTACAGCTGATTACAGTGTAATTATTGCTTGGTTACCACAGATAATGCACCCCATTTTTTCAGGTAGTAAACTGAGTAGTCATCACCAAGGCCAACTCATCCTCTACACATCATAACAAGATGAAAAGGCACAGAAGAGAACTGTCAATGGAAAAACATATTTTTTAGAGAAGCCTGCTATTCTTTTTACCTGGGTGGACTCACTTTATGCCTCAGTATGCTGGGACTGAAACAGTAAAAAACATCAAAAACAACAACCAAAGAAAAAAAAACCCCACCAGGGATCAGTTTGAAGGACTCTCTTGTGGGTGGGTTGAGACTAGCCTCCTCTAAATAGCATGATCAAAATCACACAAATTGAGAGGCAGAGAATGATACAGTAAAAGCAGGGACATACCTCTTCCATATTGAAAGTAGATACCAAACATGCAAGGCTGTTAAAGTGGAAACTTTGAAAACACAGAAAGAAGGTCAGCCTTCTGGACTGGACAGTTCTGAAGGGAATTTGTCAGGAGGAGCAGGCAAATATGGATGTTGGTGTTATTGTGTTGCAAAGCCTCGACACCGACTGGTCCGCCTTGGTTTGTGAGCATGATACATTCTGCATGATGAAACCTTGGAAAAAAACTTTAGGAGCAAATGAAAATTTCATGGCCCAGTGCCTCTGTAGCAGGCCGGGTTAGCTCTTCCATTTCGAGTCCCCACCCTCAAAAAATAATCATGTTCTTGGAGAGGAAAAGGTTTGGTTACATTTTTTTTTTCTCCCTATTTTTCTTTGACTGTACCTCTTTCTCTCCCTGTCATTCTCCATCTGACACACACACACACACACACACACACACACACACACACACACACACACACACACACACACACACACACACACACACACACACACACACACACACACACACACACACACACACACACACACACACACACACACACACACACACACACACACACAGTAAAACCATGATAGAATGCAATGAAACACAACTTCTTTCCTCTTTCTATCCAAATTAATTATGCGATTCTGAAGCACACACGATTTATTATGACAGTTAAATAAAAGGGATGCTTATTTACTCTATCAAAATAGCTCCGTGAGAGAGCAATTTTGATGCCATTTCACGCCCCTTACAAGAAAGTTGAGAGTTCAGCGCACATTACTCGTGTCTTGGTTTTTCAACATTTTGTTATTTAAAGTCATGGCTGTTTGGCATCAGACTGGAAAAATAAAAGAATACAGAATAAGTAACAGATCGCCTATTAGTCTGAGTGAGTTAGCAGTAAGGTAGTGTCAGAATAAGAGAAACAAAGATGGAGAAAAATAGGAACAGAAAGGACAAGAAAACAAAAGAAATGGACAATACATGAAATATTGAAAAAACTGAATAAAAAATGAAGTGAAGAGTTTAGTTTTATAGCTTTAGTGATTTTAAAATACTGAACAGTAACATTTTATATTTAACTGTGTAAGCTGTGCTTTACATTAAAAATACACAAATATAAACCACTAAAGTGTAATGCATGAAAAAGAAGCTTTATGTGTAGTGAACAGTATACAGTTTCAGTTTTATAATTGATGTTCCTTAATGGAAGTAAGTTTAAGAAAGTAAACTGATAGATAGATGTTACTCTTAAGCTCATAGTAAATTCAAAACAAAGTGTGTGGCCCTTCCTAGAAGTTTCATTAATATGCATGTCATCTATTGTGAATGTCATTCTGTCATAATTTCCATTTTAGACCTTGGGCCAGATGCATATATCTCTATGTAGATTCATGACTAAAACTGTGTGTACGCACAAGGCTAAATATATGCACACGCATTCTTTTCTGTTCTGTTTTATAAATCTCAATCATTTAGGAACTGGATACACGTGCACCAGCCTCATTTCTACTCCTACAATTAGCCATAAAAGCAGTTTTCATATGAATTCACTGCCTGTTTCACCAGTCTGAACACCTGTCAGTGAAACAAAGGGGAAAGAAGAAGTGCCATTTCACTGATGGCGTTGCACTGGCAAGGTCCTCCAACAGCAGAACAGCTGTCTTTACGTGTGACCATTAAGTATGCCTGTGAGGCTCTTTATACCATCCATATCATTAATTCATCACATGGACCATAAACCATCATCGGCAGTGATATCTCAAATGTAATCAATGATTAGTTTGTAGTGCTCATATCTAAACTGACTTTACAAGGTGTGACACAACTAAGGACAAAATAAAAAGAAGATTAACAGCAAAATAAAATGTTGAGTCCTATGTAAATTAAAATAATGATAAAAATGAATCATGCAAAATAATTAATCAGTGTTACAATTATATGTTACAATGTGCCTTTGATTAGGATTTTATAAATCTCTGTGCAAACACACAAAAAATGAAGATTACACAATCAGTGCAGCTGTTTATCAACTTTAAAAATATTCTACTAAAAGATTCCATCTATCGCCTGATATTTCATCTCCATCTCATCACATCACCCTCAGATTGCTTCAGAAAAACATGCACAAATTCTCCATACATATTCGGTGTTTGGGGAATGGTGTATGCATGTTTTTTGTGCGTACGCATCGTTTATGCATCTGGCCCCTGCTGTATACAAGTGTGGGCAAACATAATTCTCAACATAAATAAAAAGAAAATATGAGATAGGATAAGGAACCTAAAAATATACCATCAAGACAGTGGTATTTCAGCTAGAGGAGATGAATATATCTACTGAAAAGAGGGAGAAGACGACAATGATGACAGAAACCGGCCTTTCTAATTTTAACACATTCCCTCATTTTAGATCGAACATCACTTAACAAATGACTTTGGGGTTTAGTAAAAATATAGATTTAAAAAAGAACAAAAGTGATAAGTGAAGCAATTAAAAATATAAATAAAGCATATCGATTTGGTCTCGGCTCCTGCTGGTCCCCGAGCTAATGAAGATGTTCTCAGTTCACTCATTGTCTGCCTCAGATGTTTAACAATTATGTCGAGCAATGTTTGAGGTGCAGCTGTGTTAGCGCCTGTGCATTTGAGTGAATGTGTATATTTGAGTCTCTTTGCATGCATGAGCACAGGTGGATAAACCACATGCAAAATGTCAGTAGTTAAAGGTCTGAATGCAGCCAGTAGGAGGGCTTAGCAATGTACAAGGTCCGAAATGAGTTTTGCTGGCAGTTGTGGTAGACAATATAGACTGAGCAATCATAGAAAACAGGACTAAGAGAAGTGGACAAAAGAGACGTGAAATATGTGAACCAGAGAGAACAGACTACTACCAAATCCAATCAAGACCTTCTAAATGAAACAAGAAAAAAAACACAGACAAGCCTTTCCCTTGAATCCCTTGAACAGCTTCATATTTTGCTGAGGAATACTCCAGCTAATAAGAATAAAGTGATGCATGATCAGACAAAACAGGACACTAAGATTTTCAGTCTTGAATCCTGCTTTATATTATTTATCCTTTTCCACAGAATCAGGTAAGCTGTAGCGAAGTCATGCATTTGTCCTTGACTTATCAACAGAGGCTGACTGATTCCAAGCAATCACTGGCCTCTATTGATCACATTGATCTGACGCTCACCTCGCTTACGTTTTCTGACCTCTCAAGAGTTTTAGTCTGTGCTTCCTGTCTGGTTCTATAACTGCTTCTCTGTCAGAAAAGCTGCTTGCCATCTACAGCCATAAACACCTGCAGTGATTGCGACTCCAGTGGTAGCCATGGGAAACCTGCAGCGCCACTGTGTTGGTGACTGCTTGTGGTCCTTTATGTTTCTGTTTAAAAGGAAAAATGCTAACGAGCAGCAAAAAAGAGAAACATGGAGAGAAGACTACTGACTATAGAAGAGACAACAAAAGAAGACAAGACGTGACAAGAGAGAAAAAGAGTAAAAGAGAAACTAAAAGAATAAGACAGTCCGTAATAACAAATCAATTCAGATCTCCCAGTTGTCTCTTTAAAGCCAGCTTTCTACAGAGAAACAAGGGACATCAGGGAGACAGACACTGATCCTCTCAGCTTGAACATGACCAGCAAGACAGGCCTGACGGAACCAGTGAAACAAAATAGAAAAGTGTCAATATGGGGCCAAATGTATGTATGACTGACATTGAGGCTGGAAAGAAATTGAAATGTACCACAGAGATGGAGCGAATGAGGAATCTTTCCCTGTCTAAACATGCACATTTAACTGCATATTTCTCACTTTTCTTCACCAGCTATCCAGTCACAGCATCCTTCTCCAGTTAAATGAACAGTTATGTACTGTCAGTGTCTTAAGAAGATATGTTAGACTATACTGTAAAATTAAATAATGCATTGCATGCAATAGTGCATTGTAGTGTTGTAGTACTCGAGATCTGACATTTTTAAGGTCTTGGTCTTGTCTCGGAATCGACTGCATTTTTACTCAGTCTTGACGGTCTCTCTCGGTCTCTGACGAGCTGGACTCTGGATTTTTTTTCAAGACCAGTCGAGACCACAGCTGCAATGACACCTTTCTTTCTTTCTTTTTTTACTGTGATTTAGTGTAAAACACCCACCTTCAAATGCAACCAATAATATTTTACTTTGAAAGTTTTAACGCTGCCACCGGGCCGCCCCCCTCCACCTATGAGTGTTTTCACAGCACGCTGGTGTTATGTTGAAGTCTGTTCCCCCGTCGATATGTGTTTCTATATGAGGACGTGGTGCTACGAGAAGCACAATTTAATCAGGAGAGGAACATTATTTTGGGGGAACAGACTTCGACATAACACCGGTCTGACTCACCAGCTTTCTTACTCAGCGGGGCGGAGCTGAGTCCTCCATGCAGCAGACACAGACAGGTGGAGAGTTGTCACAATTTAACTCACAAAGTTAACAACATAATCCGCATGAAAAAAGACTCCAAATGATGAAAAATACTGAAGGAGTATGATTTGACGATAAACGATAGGCTATAGCAAAATATGAAGCGGTAAACGTTTTTCTCTCGTCATGCTCTCATACTTATACTGACCACTTCAATAGGTACACCACCTGTGCAATCTAATTCAATCCAATAAAACAGCCCTGCTATAAATTCTACAATTATGAAGTGTATACATTTTTGTTAACATTGTCAAAAAAGTGATAATTCTACTTTATGTTTATTACTGAGGTCATAGTGGGTAATGGTGGTGTATTAGGCTTCATTATATTGAATGGTGTTCCTAATATTTTGTTCACTCCATTAACATAGGCCTACATGAGAGGGGCAAAATACTAGGAACACCAGTCAGTATAATGCACCCCAGTATGCCGCCACCACCACTTACTACAACCACAGTAACAAACACTAAGTAGAATTATCACTTTTTTGACAATGTTAACAAAAACTGAAAAAGAGTAGAATTTATAAAAGAGCTGTTGTATTGGATTGAATTCATGTACCTAAGTAAAGTGGCCAGTGACTGTATATCATATCGCACAGCCCTACTGTACATCCATTAGTACTTTAATAACATTCCTACATAAAGCTTTTCTTTTTAGCAGAGGAATAACGCAAATTTTGAGCAACATGATTATGATCACAGTAATGGTCTTGCATTGGTTTGGTCTCGCCTCCCCTCGGTCTTGGTCTTGACTCAGTCTGTCCCCCTTAAAGTCTTGGTCTTAGTATGCTCTGATCTTAGTCTTGACTCGGTCTTGGGTTAGGTGGCCTTGACTACAACACTAGTGCATTGATAGTGATTGAGCTTGACAAAGCATGACCAGTAGAAGAGCCAACACAAGCAGCTGCTTACTAGATTGAGTATGTGTTTGTGGGAACATACAAAGCATCAATGTTGGACCAGTTATTTATTCATTTATATTTTACTAATTAAAAGGAAAACTAATTACTCAACAACAACAGTATCAGTAACAGTTTATCAATTTATATTAATTTGATTTATTTCTGTTCCTGTGGCTACCCTAATCAGCATCTTCCAATGTCACAACCACCACATCCGGATCCACATTCTCTGTATTAAACATGTAAAAAAAAAAAAAACAATACATTGTGATATAATAGGTAGCTAGTCTACATGTTGGTGGTATTTTATGTCAACTGCTAGCGTAGCTTCAGCGATTGCAGAAATTAAGTTCTTACAGGATTCACATGCTCTAAAACTCTGAGCAGTACCTGAATGAAGCCTTTCTAATGTTTAGTTTTGTTACTGAATGGTGAATTCTCCTCCGTTGGGGAGGCTAGTTCTGACCTGTGTGACCCAACCCATACCAAACATTTGGTCGCTGAACATGCATAAACAAAATTCATATTATCTCCGATCCAACTTATGTTAAAACAGCAAGCAACCCAAACACCAAAACTTTTGTGGCAATGGAGCATTACTGGGATTTGTAACTGTATTGTAATTGTAACTAAAATAAGTCACACTACCATAAAAAGGTACTTCCTAACATTGCTGAACACCCATATGGACAGAGGTAAAGTGAGATAAGCTTTGATGAAGCGCCAAAGTGACTGCATCAGTTGTTCTCTATGAAGTAGCAAACTATCAACCTTTTGCAGCCACTGTTCAAGTTCCCAGTCGGTGGTGGGTGTGGAATTGGATCAGTGTTTGATACTTACAAGATTATTTAAGATTTCCCTGTAGCTAAATTTAACACATTTTGATTTCATGTTTTGGTGGAAAGTAACATAAGACACAGGAACCTTGACATACCTTAGGGTTTAGCTATGTGATACCCTTCTGTGAAACAGTTTAACAGGAAGAAGAAGCTTGTGAAATTTGGATTGACAGAGGCAGGCTCTTCTACAAAGGCAACCCACCACTGTATCATTAGGCTACAACATGAAAGTGAGAGCTTTGTTAAAGGTTGCCGTCTGCCACATGCCCCGGTAGTCCTCGTGCTCCTTAATCCCCCCTGCTGGGTTAGTAAAGTCCTCTTTAATTAGAATGCAAATACCACTAATAAGGTTAATATGCCAAGACTTGTTTTTCTGTGACCAAGGCATAAAATGGGAAGGATATTAAATGATCCCAAGAAATTGAGCGGAGGTTTCATAAATGTCACGTATAAGGCAGGGGTGGATGTGTGGACATGTGTTCTTTTTTATTGTCAACAATTGTCTGCATTGTGTTCTTCCCAGAGATTAAAGTGATAGAGTATCAAAGATGGAGAGAAAGCAAATAGGAGAGACAAGGATGGAAAAACATAAAGAGAATAAGAGACCAACATGAAGTGAAGGGAGAAATTTGAACATTACTCATGATTAGAGGCAATAAAAGCAATGGTAGTCCATCAGCAGTAAAATATAGCCCACAGGAAGTTTATGCTAATTTTCTTCTTTGTCTGCATATCTGCATACGTGTGTGTGTGTCTTCTGGTGTGAATTTTGACACCCCTTCTTATACTGGTGATTTTTTTCCCCCACCTGAAAATAAAGGCTCATCAGGCTCCTGAAGTGTGATGAGATGTCATGTTAGGATGTCTTTGTGCAGATGGCGAGCCCTAGAAGAGCATGTGAAGAGCACTGATCGGAAGAGAGAAAGTTTTAAGTGATGCTTTAAAACCCATTGGGGACTGTTTGATGAAAGAAATGTGGGTAGTGCAAGTATCAACAGAATGGCACCTGTGAAATAGAGTGGTGACAGGGTAAACACTGACTCAAGGCTCATGTAAGGCTCATAGAGTAACATTTGCAAACAAATTGCTGAAGCAGAGTGCATTGTACCACAAGGTTGCCCTCACCTTCATGAAACTTTAAGGAGGCACAAATGTTTAAAATATGAGTTTTACAGCAAGCGATTGCCCCTAAATAAATGCAAAGCTTTGTCAGCCAAATGTTGCACCAATCAAAGCTAATGTCGTCAAGTTGCCAGATTGTTTCCCCATCCTAACCCTCTTGTCTGCTTGACACTTTCCCCAGATTGATGTGTGTGTTGCAAGGTAATATCTTTTAATCGTGGGTCGGATATATAACCCAGCCAATCCTTTTTTTCCCATTTTATTTGATATCCTTGTCATGATTGATAGATATCATCAAAATTAAAGGCTCAACTTTGAGGTCAGGAAGAGTGATTTGCTGTCAGCGCTTCTTTAATAGTGAGGGGAAAGCCAGCGAGTCGTTTCTCTTTGGGGACAGTGAGAGGAAGAAGAGGAAGAGGAGGAGAAAAAGGAGGGATGGTGGTGGTGGAGGATGAGAAAGGTGGAGGAGAGCATCTTATGAGGTTATTAGGTTTTAATCAATATGGTATATGGCCAGAAGATGATTGGAAAACAAACCTAATCTGGGAAGCAATACGTCTCTCATTCATCTCCCAGACTGTCAGTGGATCTGCCTGACTCCTATCGCCACCTTTTTCCATTCAATACACATCACAGTAAATGCCGGGTTCCTGTACATAACAACCATTAAACACAGCAAACAAACAAATACACAAGCCTTTGTGACATCTGAGAACCTTCTAGTTTATGTGAGCTTGTGGCTTGTGCAGATTTTTAAAAATGTACCCGAAAAACAGTACTTAAAATTCTAAAGGACTTCCCACTGGATGGGGGTCCTTGTGGGAGACATCCATGGACAAAGGCTGAAGTTTTCACACAAGGTTTTTGAGCACAAATGTGACACATTCCACCCTAGAGACATAAAGTGTAGGTTTTAAACAGAAACCAAAGGCTAATTTATCGGTTGTGTGTTTTTTGCAATGTGCACATTTATTTATAGAACACCTTTAAAAAACAAAGTTACAAAGTGCTTTATAATATAAACTGATTATACACGTAAATAAGATCCAAAACACAAGATACAGACAAGATAAAATAATTTAAATAGTACAACAAACATCATCCGTTAAGAAAAGCCATATGATAAAGAGATTTAAAAGATACTGAGTTTGCCAGCCAGATATCTCCAGGCAGGGAGTTCGATATTAGAGGAACCCGAACAGCACAGGCCCAATCACCTCCAGTGACAAGTTGAGATTTGAAACCATTAATAGGGCCCTGCTGGAGGATTTTAAGCAGCAATCAGGCTTATAGGACGTTAGTAGATCACATATATAGGATCCTGACCATTTAAGGCTTTAAGAACAAGCAGTAAAAATGTTAAATCAATTATAAAACTCACAGGTAACCAGTGAAGGGCAGGTGGTGTAATGTAGTCGCTTCTCTTAGTATGTGTCAAAAGCCTGGAAGCAGTGTTTTGTATCAACTGCAGTCTTTGGATGTTTAGATGCTGATACCAGAATAAAGTGCAGTGCAATAGTCAAGTCTGGAGGAGATAAAAGCATGGGTGACCTTTTCTAAGTCTGCTGAGGAAAGGAATAACCTAATCTTGGTTAGCGGTCTCAGTTGAGCAAAGCAAGACAGCAGCACTTTGGTCACCTGAGCATCAAAAGAGAATTCTCATTCAAAAATAACACCTAGGTTGCAGTCCTCATTTCAAACATTATTAGATAAGGCACCGACAGTAATGGAGAGATTGTTAATGCTGAAAGCACTGGGGCCATAGAAGGTAATTATAATCACTTCTGATTTGATTCTAGGACATAATACAACACTAGTGGTACCAGACTTTAATGGGACATACAATTGTGTGTCATCTGCGTATCAATGGAAATGGATGACATGTCTGTGCATTATTCTCCCCAGGGGTAGTATGTAAATAAGTGGGGATCCAAAATAGACCCCTGGGGGACCCCACAGAAGAGGAGCACAAGAGGAGGAGGTATCTCCAAGCATTACAGAACAGCACCTGTTCAACAGATAGGAAATGAACAAATCCAGAGCCACATCACTGATGCCAACATAATTCTTATGATATCTGATTAAGACATTATGGTCCGCTGTGTCAGATGCTGAGATGAGGTAAAAGATGCTGCCGAGGCTTGAAGGTGGCTTGTGAATGATGTCATCCTTCTGGCATTATTGGACAATAATGTCAGTGAGTCAACAAATGACAATTTGAAGGTTTTTGAGCGCAGTATTAGTTAGTTTCAGTTAGATATCATCAAGTAAAGCAGTTCCCCACATTTATTGGTTGATCTTTGCTTTCGAAAGAACAATATTGTGGATTCAAGATGAGGTTTGCTTGCATTACATCAATGTGTGTATATGTTATAACCCCACACTGAAATAAGCCAGGTGGCTTTGCTGCTATGTATGTCCCCTGGGGAGGCCTCTTTGAATATGTAGCAGACATGACCAGCAGGGAACAGACTCCAGGGCAGATCCAGGAAACACTGAAGAGACTACGTCTGACCTGGGAGTGCTTGGGATCACCCTGGTAAAAGTAGGAGGTAATTGCTCTAGAAAATAATGTCTGGGCAGCTCTGCTCACGTTTATGCAACAGTGGCCTCTAATGAATATTCAAAATGGATAATCAAGTGGAAGCACAAATCACTAACAACAGTTTGCGGGATCTATGATTATACCTTTAAAATGATCCTTCTGACACACATACACACAAATGTGGCTAATTACCAACAACACATCATTTTGCAGAGCTTTGTTAGCATACAGTACTTGCACACCATGTAATGCTGTGGTCTGAAGTAACACAGGAAACAGTTTATTTATATGATATGGAATCAAGCTGAAACAGTTATTATGGGGATTTGACAACAGAATTATTGGATTTTCCTCCTTGAATGTCTTCTGGAAAACATGACACCAAGTTAAAATGACACCACTGTTTTGGTTCTCAGATTTGTTTTGTACTCATGCACACACACACATACACATATGCCTGAGTGGATAGAGTACCTCATGCATAAACACAGCAGGCACTGCTGCTTGTACATTAAATCAGTTTTGCTCCTGCCATCTTTTCATCAATGGGCCTGTAGATCACACGGGATGTATTTCTACACAACATTGAATGGCATCACATTGTACATGACATTGGGAAAATTTGCTGAATACATAATGCACAGCTGGTGGCAAGAATCCCAGTGGTGCATGTGTAGGTATGTGTGTTGTAACATTTATTTTTCCACATCAGGTGGACTAAACATACATTCTCTTTGCCATCAACACTGTTTTGAATACATCCATTCATACCTGGCTGGTGCAAAACTAACCCTCCCAATGGAGCACTTGGGGGTACAGTGCCTTTCCTAAGGGCATCTCAGTGGTGGTTGTATAGGGAAGGGGGAACATTCAATAACTTTAACCATGCTACTGTATTCTGGTGTGTTACATCAGAATGTTATAGTGCGCATATGCGGGCGTGACAGTGGCCTTTTCCTTGCAAACTGCCACCACATGACCCTTTGGTCTTTCTTCGGTCACAGAACCCAGGAGATGGATGCAACAACAGAGCATGACTAAATATTTCAGCAGAACAGATGGCCAGGACTTTGTCAGGACTCATGGCAGTATATAAGAATATCTAAATATCTGGATTATGAGCAAGTTTATTGCAACATTTTGACCAATGCTGTGTTGCTGACTAGCCTTGTAGAAGTTATTCAATCTAACAGTTAAAAGAGATTTGTCTCAAAATATTCATTGCTGATCTACTGACATTGCAGCAGGACTAATTATGAGGCAGGGATTTAGATGATGGCGACTATGGGCAGTTTGAAACAAAAATTTGTTTTGTGCTCTAGTTTTTTAAAGGCTGATCTAATTGGCTGAAAAGTAATTTTGGTCTGCATCCACTGATAATGCCTCTACCCCAAGCAACTGTTTACTGAGCCTTGCCAGACCCCAGTGAGTGATGACACCACTGAGACCACAATGGGCCGGCCTTGCAGGAGTATGTGCATGACATGTTGGGTGAAGATCAAATGATGTCATGGATAATTAAGAAAACATTAATGGTAATACACGTTTGTTGTTTTTACTCAGAGTTGAACTCTCTATATAGATTATTTTTGCTGTGAAGTTTGCATTATTCTGCACCTGAGTCTGATATAAAATGGGGATACACACATCTATTTGTATTTTACAGCACTCTGTCAATGCCTTCCTGATGGCCTCTTCATTTAACATAAAAATGAAATATTCATTACACAAACATATTGCCTCTTTTACTTGTCTCAAAGCCCTGGATGATAAGTATGTGGAGAGATAATGGGTATATTAGGGAGCAAGAGCTTTGATTTAGTATCAAGTTGAAAGCATCAAGTCTTTAAGGAAGAAAATAGTGGAACACAAGCACAGTTGTTTGTACCCAGATGTGGTTGAAATTACACTAAATTATTTAATGATATCCTTTTGTGCTCCTTTTGGAGTTGCTAACGCAATTATGTCAGCACAGGCTGTTCAATTACAGATCTGTGAATCCTATATATCATACTTTGCATCATCAGATTCTGAGAGGATAACTCATTGATCAGATTAATTAAATAGTCAGTGCTGGTGTGTAAACTTATGATATGAATATGTGGGATTAATATCTCTGTCTCTCGCTCTCTCTCTCTCTCACAGACACACACACACACACACACACACACACACACACACACACACACACACACACACACACACACACACACACACACACACACACACACACACACACACACACACACACACACACACACACACACACACACACACACACACACACACCAAGTGATGGAGCTTTCTGTACAGTATTTGGAGGAGGCCCAACTCATTAGAGTGATTGTCTGAGAAGCGCCTTTGACCACAGATCATGAAGTGCATAATTGGCCCCGGATTTGCAGTGAAGAGGGAGACAGGATAGATATACAGTGCCAGTCAAAAGTTTGGATACACTTTCTCATTTGCATATATATATATGTGTGTGTGTGTGTGTATATCTGCCTATTTGTGTGTCTGACTCTCTGAGCATACATGACATTCAAACAGAATCTGTACCCTGTATAAAAGGAGGATAGAGATGCAAGTAAATGTAATTTGTAGCTGTGATGCCAAATGATGATCCTATATTAGTAAAGATTATGGATCTTAGATCATAACCTTCAGGTCATTATGAAATTAGAAATGGACTGGGTCAGTGAATTTTTGATCAGTATTTCAAGTCTGACAAGTTCCATACCAAAGTTGTTGACATTTTAACTGGTGGTATATTATTGAGTATTTTATGAGTAAGCTACTCATTGAATACCAAATTTCATGTGAGGGAGGATGGCATTTTAATGACAAATTGTAAAAATGCTGTGTTAGCTTTAGTGGACAAAATCACTGATGACTGTGCATTACAGAGCAAAGGAACATTTGCAACCGATTTTTAACACTTTTGCATATGACACCAAAATGAATAATGCAGTTTCCTCATTGGCAGAGATAGATATATAATGCATTAACATGTGGCAGGGTGTCAATGAATCATAAATAAGACTTTGAAGATCAGCATCAGCACAAGGGATCTGTCTGTTTGCCACTATCTCTTTCCCTTTCTCACATTGAAAAATGCACACACACCCATTTCTGTCTTCCTCTTTTAAAAGCAGGGCTGTATATTGAGGGGAGTGGATGAGGGATGAAGAGAAGCATCAACAGTTTAGGTGGCAGGATAGAAAGAGATAGGCAGAAAGAGACGGGTAATTACAGGAGAAATAGAGACACTGAAAAAGAGAGATGGAGAGGAGGAGTTAATAAAACTGCATTAACACCGTAATACTGCTTTACACCCGAATGGGCATCTCTGCACCTTGATACATTTATGTTCTAATTATCTGCATCATTGAGGCTGATTGATTGGCCTAATATGATACGCACAGCACCAATTTAGCAAAGAAACCAGTCTGTGACAGCTTTTGTTGGCACGTACATCCTTGTTCACCATGTTAGAACCTCAGTTTATGTCTTCTGTTCGAAGTCAGTCTGACTCCAGCCAACTTGTGCTGTTTACGAGCGCTGATGAGTGAACATCATCTGTCGCATAAATAAGTTGGAAGCACTTGTTGTTTTTTCAGGATGAGCAATGATAAGATTTGTAACAGTAATTAACAACGACTAGACTATTTCTTACAGGAGAGAGGACTTAAGTGGTGCGCAGTCGTGTAAGTTATCCACCATTCGCTGCATTCATTGTAGGGCTGACAAACAACAGGTGACAGGAATGTAGTGGCAGATGTTTGCAATTAAATTAGAACATGGCAGTTGGAAATTATGTTTCCATTCTGGCAAGAACATTTTCTTTGGAAATTTGCGAGTCTTATTGAGGGTAATGTATCAATTAACTGTCAAGGGCAGTAGCTCACATAATGCATACTAAGCCAAGTCATGATGATAAATGAAAAGAAATCCTTGATATGGTTAATACTATATGGATGTGATATTATACAACTGAATTTAAAGTCTGAGTTATAAAGCTTGTCTAAGGTAGCAACTCGGTAATGACAAACAATGATTTCTGAAATACATAGTGATTGCACCAAGAAAACTAAGACCCAAGAGAGACTATTAAGATTATACATTGGTGCATGGGTCTGACCAGAGTTTTAGCTCATATTTATTCTTAACCTAAGGCATACTAATGGGCAGCCTATATTCAATGACACCTATCTAAATGGATGCAGCATCTGACTATGGGTGCAGCAGAATATGCATTTTGTATTTCACCCACATCCCCATGCCCTCTACAAATTCTCTCTCTGGAAACTCATAACATTGAAGCACATTACAGGAAGGTTGCATCCAGCATACTGCAAGCGTTAACAGGAAATCATTAGCATTAGATGCACCATATACCTGGGTTCATGCCAAAGTGACCTTGGACAGAAGGAATTATAGGTAGCATCTATAAATCTATGGAAACAAACACATAACCAAGCCTGCACACACACATGTACAGCACTAGCTCACACATAGAGAATACACAAGCCTGCAACCACACTGCACTATAGGGAAGTAGCGGCTCTATTTGACCGAGCACCAGTCACCTGTGGAGAATGAACCACTTTGCAGGCGATCAACGCCACCATAAAACACAATGAGCATGTGTACTGGAACACCCCACTTTTACTGTGATCGCATCAGGGACAAAGCATTGAAGACAATGTCGCAAAGGGCAAATAGGTCACAGATTACCTCTAGTGACCAATAAGATGTGTTACAGCAGTGGGAGCCTGTGCGGTTTCTCCATTGGACACACTAGTATTGGAGACTTCAATCCCCTGCTCAGCCAAGATTGACGACGAACATGAAAATATATTTGCAGTCATTTTGTAAGCAGTAAAATGCTTTGTGAAAGT